>NW_016107949.1:85785-94725 GCF_001604975.1 Cebus imitator | reverse complement strand
AAAAAAAAAAAAGGAAGGAACCAAGTGTCCATTGGCAGATGAACGGATAATGTGGTATATATACATGCAATGGAATGCTATCAGCTTTAAAAGGAGGGAAATTTTGACACATCCTGCAATATGGATGAATCTTGAAGACATTAAGTAAAATAAGACAGTTAAAAAATATTGCATGATTCATCTTATATGAGGTACCTAGGGAAGGCAAATTCATAGAGACGGAAAGTAGAATGGTGGTTGCCAGGGGCTGTGGGCAGAGGAGAATGGAGAGTTAGTGTTGAATGGGTTTAGAGTTTCAGCTGGGAAACATGAAAAAGGACTGGAGATGGATGCACAACGATGTGAATGTATTTAATGCTACAGAAATACACAGTTAAAAAGTGGTAACTTTTGTTGGGCATATTTTACCACAGTTCAAAACCCTAATTGTGTCACTAGATACACATCAGACAATGAACAGTGGAGCGCCCGCAAGAGTATTGCACAAACGGAAGCAGAAGACTTCAGAACAGATTATTTTCCGAAGAGTTGTTCAGCCAAACATATTTTTAGGTATAGCCAATAATCGCAGATTTAGGAGTAAAAGAACTAATTACGCCCAACGTGGGGCTCGAACCCACGACCCTGAGATTAAGAGTCTCATGCTCTACCGACTGAGCTAGCCGGGCGCTTCAAGTTAAACTTTCAACAATTTTTTATTCTACACTAGATTTGGCCTGTATTCAACTATGGGTTTTAATTTGGATTTATTTGGAGTGTGATAAAACTACGAAAGTGTCTCGACTCGTGGGAAATTCAAACTCCGTCATCCGTTCAAACCTGACCGTCCCTCCCACTTATGTCTGTTTTCTGCTTCTTCTACCCTACCAGCGACCAAACCATTTTCTACCCGAGATGAAGCTCACGGCACAGAGATGAAAAAACAAGTGCATCCTGACGCCACTGGAGCTCTCACCGTGTGGATTTTTAAACAGGAGGGAAAGACAATGAATGGGGCCCAGAGGAGGGCAGGGACCGCCGCGGTCTTTCTCCACCAGCGGACTCCAACCTGTGGGGCTTTTCCTGACGCTCTGCAAAGGTGCTAGATTTCAAAACTTGAAAGAAAAATGGAAAACAGATATTGAAGGTGCAAAACTTTGCTGGAGATGCCGGGGATCGAACCCGGGGCCTCATACATGCAAAGCATGCGCTCTACCACTGAGCTACATCCCCACCTGTTCTTCGTGTTTCTCCTGGATCACTCTTATTTGTTGCTTAGCTCAAGGCACCGGGAGTCGATGGCAACCGTTGTGAGCTGGACCTCAGCTGCTGCAAAAACCTGTTCCAGGATCCTCCGCTGACTCCACACCAGCGGATCTTGACCAAGGGAGTCCAAGAGGGAGGAATTAGGCCCGGCTAAGCACCTGGGAGCAGCGGTGGAAAAGGGAGAGAAAATCAAGCAGGATGTCAAAAATGAACTGTGGCCTGAACAAGAGAAGAGATCGAGGCAGTAAAATACAGAATATTTGATTAACGTAATCCAGAATTGTGAAGTTTATTGCTCGGGATTAAGAAAGAACTGGGACACAGGCGATGGGCCTACTTGTCACCGTGAACTGCGGCTTATCTTTGGAATTTTGAACCACGTTTAATTCAAGAAAACTTTACTGAGTTTGCCAAGAACTGCTCTAAAAACAGAATTCAGCAGTGAACAAACCTGGTACAGTCCACCTTAAAGCTGACATTCCAGAGGAGACAGAGTGCAGGCACAGAGCCAGCCCTGAGTGGGGAGCGCGCTAAGAGGCGACTTTGTACAGTGTGTGCGTTCGGGGCGGGCTTCGTGGGCACAGAAGTTTGAAACAAGACCTGAATGAGGTGGGAGGGAGAATGAGGTGCAAGTGGTGGGAGAAAAGAGGTCCATGCAAGGGGAACAGCCAGCGCAGAGGCCACGCGGTTCAGGAACAGCAGGAAAGAAGGTCGGGGACACAGGGTCCTGGAAGGCGCTGAGAAGCGACCTCGGGAAGGAGGTAGCATCCGGGAGCAGATGAGATGAGGCGAGGCCTTTGGGTTAGAATCGCGGAAGTTCCCGGTGACATTGACAAGGGCGGTTTCTGAGGAGTGTGCAGGGGGAAAGCCTGACTCGAGTGGCCTCCAGAGTGAACTAGGAGAGAGGGCGTGGAAGCGGATAACACCCGCAGCTCTGCAGTGGGGCTGTGGAGACAGCTGGGGCACAGAGAGCACTGTTGTTTTTTTCTTTGGGGTGGGGGGAATAATACTGAATAAAATTATAAACGTATTATTTGTTCAAATATTAAGAAGGGGGAGGACAGTCGCAGAAAAGGTAATGGAGTGGATACAAGGCCGCGCTTGAGGGTGGGGAGACAGGGCCAGATTCCAGACTCTAAATTTAGCTCAGCACAGGCCCGGGGCGAACCTGCACTAGGGTAACCTGACACCTTGGCCAGGGCACCAGGCCCTTGCCACGGCGATGCTGGGTCGGCCTTGGTCAGGAACCGAGAGTGGCGCCCGGCAGGGTTTGTGCGCCCACCTGTCGCGGTCTGTTTCCCGCGGCTGACTGGGTCAGGCTGGGGTGGCCTAGAGAGGCTGAGGGATGGGGTCCACTGGAAGAGGCGGGGGCCGATGGAGCGCGCAGATGGGGGCTCAGGGCGCTGTCCAGCACTAAAACGGCCCTGTGCCTCCCCGCCCGCAGTCAACTTGTGCCTTGCCTCCCAGCTCTCCCGCCCGGCGCGCCCTGGGCTCAAGTCTCTGACTGTCCAGTGGCAGCCCCGCCCTTCCTCTCCCAGTGGGCATTTGGCGGCCAGCCCGGACGTCGCGCTCCGACCCGCGTCCTGTAAGGTCCAGTGGCCGCCAGGGCGGGACCAGACCTAGGTGAGTGGAGAGCGCACATGGCAGCAGTGGGGCCGCGGACCAGCCCCGGCACCGGGGCCGAGGCGCTAGCGCTGGCGGCAGAGCTGCAGGGCGAGGCGACGTGCTCTATTTGCCTAGAGCTCTTTCGCGAGCCGGTGTCAGTTGAGTGCGGCCACAGCTTCTGCCGCGCCTGCATAGGGCGCTGCTGGGAGCGCCCGGGCGCTGGGGCTCTAGGGGCCGCGACCCGCGGGCAGCCATTCCCACTGCCCTGCCCGCAGTGCCGCGAGCCCGCGCGCCCCAGTCAGCTGCGGCCCAACCGGCAGCTGGCCGCAGTGGCCACACTGCTGCGGCGCTTTAGCCTGCCCGCGGCCGCCCCGGGGGAGCACGGGTCCCAGACGGCAGCGGCTGCCCGGTGCGGGCAGCATGGCGAACCGCTCAAGCTCTACTGCCAGGACGACGGACGCGCCATCTGCGTGGTGTGCGACCGCGCCCGCGAGCACCGCGAACACGCCGTGCTACCGCTGGACGAGGCGGTGCAGGAGGCCAAGGTGAGCGCAGGCACCCCTCTCCCCTTCGGTCCCCGGCTCCCTTGCCCGCGGTGCAGAGAACAGACTGGTAGTCAGGAGGCCTGGGTGAGCCCTTCCCTTCTTTCGCCTATTCCAAGAAGACCCGGACTGGCTCCTGTGTTGAGCGCTGTTTTCTGTCACCCCTAACATCACCAATACCCCACTCCACCACCACTGCCTTTCCCTCTGAGCCAGACACTGGGCCACCTGCGCGATGTGGGCCACCTGCGCGATGTGCCCCACGGACTTGGCGATGTTCTTCCTGTCTGATTGGAGCCTCTAGCCTCGTCTGCATCTCCGCAGCTCTCAGCCCGCGGGAAGTCTCCGGCACAGCCACGCAGCCGCTGCCCCGAATCTTATCTTTTTCCCTGAAGCGGTCTCTGCTCAAAGTTCTCACCTCATGGAACTAAGTTGGAGGACCTCTTCAAGAGGTCCAAGGATGGGGCTCCTGGGTTAAGCAGCGCACCTACAGCCGTCTGACTGTGCCAAGGCTGTCGATTCTGGGCCCCCTCCCTCTTCTATTTTCTCGCCGAGCCCCTGCGAGGATGTACGAAGGGGTGGGGCGGGCGGGGAGGCTCGGGTGGCAGTTTCCAGTCCCTCCTTGCTCGCCTATCCTGCTCCAACTTTCCTACCCAGAGGGCTTCCTGATCTAGGGGTGGATAGCAGAGGAGACGACTAGAGGTAGGGCTGCTGGAGGATTGTGTTTCAGTCTGGCTACTCCAGCAGATGCTCTTGGGGTAGCAAGATCCCGAGGCCTTCAGAGTCACCTCGAAGTGTGGCCTGCAGCCTGTAGAGATGACTTCTACCCGGCCTCTCCCTCAGTGAGCAGGCCTTCCCTTTCTCCTGGCTGGCTCCAGGAAGGCACAGGTGGGGGTTTCCAGAATCCCCCCACTTCCCCACACCTTACATTGTTTCCCTTCACTTGCAGGAGCTCTTGGAGTCCAGGCTGAGGGTCTTGAAGAAGGAACTGGAGGACTATGAGGTGTTCCGGTCCACAGAAGAGAAGGAGAGCAAGGAGCTCCTGGTGAGCCAGGCACCCTGTGGGGGCCAACAGAGGCCCACTCAGCATTAGGGCTTGGTGTGCAGTGTTAAGAGTATGTGCTATGGAACCACAGGGTGGATTTCACAAAGATAATAGAGTGTATATTATATAGTGTGACCGTGTAATTATTGTACAAACCAGAGCTTTTGAGAGTTAAAGAGAGTGCTAAAATAATTATTGCAAAACTACTGGCTTAAACTGGAACTGTCCCAGTGAATCAGAATGTACAGTCACTGTGATATTACCTAACATGCCAGTTAGAGCCTGTGGAAGCATCTTGTAGTAGAACACATTAATATTTCTGCAGAGAAACATGAATATTCAGTAAGTGGGAATATTAACACAATAAAGAGCCTCAGATCTGTTCATGGCATGTTTTGTCAACAAAACAGTAGTGAAAAAAAATTTCATTTTCAGAGATTTTGATTTGAAATTGAGGCTAAGGGAGAAATGGCTAGAGGATGTCAGAGCTGCTCCCTGGCTCTGGTAGAAAGACGAAGTTTGGGGCCTTGGGTTCACAGTAGCCCCTGCTGCACAGCCCAGGGTCTGGGTACTAGCACTCCTCCACCCAAAGTTGGAAGATATTTTATCTTTCTTAGAATAGAACAGGAAAGTGAAATGAGGGCTCATTTTGGTGAAGATAGGCAAACATGAATCACCAATGGTCATTTTCTACCTTGCAAATTCAGTTGCCAGTTCAGTAAATAGATGTCCAAAGAATGAAAGGATCTACTAGGGCCTGTCAAGGCAGGGAATTGGAAGAAGATGAACTAGAGGACCCTCCTATCCTCAATGTCAGGAGGGGTAGGGGAGATGCCTGGAGTTCAAACACCCTAAGGTCGGTTCCAGACCCTCAACTATATCTGTTATGTCTGCATCCAGTGTTCATCCCAGACTTTCCCATTCGATCACTTACTTCCCTCCATGAGCTCACCCTCCAGACCTTCATCACTCCTCTGCTGGAGATACAGCCCCAACACAGCTCTTCTGTCGTTGGTTGACATCCATGAACCAGAGAGCCTTCCCAGGCATTGGTGGCAGCGGAGGTCTCTGATCCAACTCCCCAGGCCTTGCTTCGCACCTTCCAACTCTGTCCTCTCCTAACACCCGCCCATCCACCCCCACATTCATTTTTATTGTTTTGTTTTGCTTTGCTTTTAGAAGGGTCTCACTTTATCACTATGGCTAAAGCAGTTTAAGTGATCCCCCCACTTCAGCCTCCTGAGTAGCTGGGACTATAGGTGTGCACCACTACACTCGGCTAATTTTTAATTTAGTTTTTGTAAAGTTGTAGTAGGGTGGGGTCTCCTATGTTGCCCAGGCTGGTCTGGAACTTGTGGACTCAAGCAATCCCCCTCCTCAGACTTCACCCCTCTCAGTCTCCCAAAGTGCTGAGATTACAGGTCTCCCAAAGTGCTGAGATTACAGGAGACTACATAAAGAATGAGCTCCATCCATTCTTCACAGTGATAAAATACTTCTATGATTTACAATACTTGTGTTATTTACAATACCCTGCTTAATGAAACATCAGAGGTAGAGTCCAACTATCACTGCAACATAAAAGGAAGAGGGAATATTCTTATTTGAAAATACTCCTACCCCAGGGGACATCTGGCAAGTCTGGAGATATTATATTTTTGGTTGTCAACAATGGGATAGGGACAATATTGGCATTTGGTGGTAGAGGCCAGAAGGGCTGCTAAACATCCTGCAAGGCACAGGACAGCCCCCCACGACCAAGAAGTATCTGGCCCAAAACGTCAACTGTGTTAAGGTTGGGAAACCCTGGTTTAGACTAGTATTTTGGCAAATACTGTTTCACTTGTGTTATTTCCTTGCAAGGCAATATGATGTAGCTGGCAGAAGCTCAGCTCTGGGGTCTGGCTCCCTGGCCTAGAAGCCTGGCTTAACACTTTCTGGTGATGTGTCTGTCTTTGTCTCCTCACCTGTAAGACTCGAGGGGAAGTGTGCCCACCTCACTGGGCTACTGTCAGGGTTGAGGGAGTTAATATCTATAAGGCGCTAAGGGCTACTGCAGCCTGCCTGGAAGCTGAAGGTAAGGTGAGGGCACTGCGGGACACCTGAACCCAGGTCTCCCAACTTCCTAGAATTCCCTTCCTCTGTCCAGGAGTTTTCAAGGAAGAGGAACTTCCTGGTGGGACATACAGAGTACCACAAATGTGTGCACATAAAAAAAATCAAGAGATCAGGGAATGAGTCTGCATCTGAAAACCAAGGAGTAAAAAGTCCTGTGTATGCCGTTAATGGAAAGAATAGAATATCCAGCTTGCATGTAGCATATTCTCACTTAGTTCCTTGTGGGTATGCTGCTACCTCTGTTCACTGGCATTGGATTTTTCTTCCTCCTTTCTACTTTCCTACCTCTCCTAGGGTTTGTATTTTGAGCATTTGTTACCATTATAATTACTAAACAGGAAAGATCGCCTTTAAAAAGAAGTAAAGTGAAGAGTGAAAGTTTGAGGGTGATGAAGTAAATGTGCTTGAGGAAGAAAAAGCAATCTCCGTTTAATCCTATGGTTGCCCCAGGAGACACTAATTTATCCCTTCTGCTTTTTTTTTTTTTTTTTTTTGAGATGGAGTCTTGCACCGCCTCCTGGGTTGGAGTTCAATGGCATGATCTCGGATTATTGAGACCTCTGCCTCCTGCCTCAGTCTCTTGAGTAGCTGGGATTACAGGCATGCGCCACCAGGCCCAGCTAATTTTGTATGTTTAGTAGAGACGGGGTTTCGCCATGTTGGTCAGGTTGGTCTTGAACTCCCGATCTCAGGTGATCCTCCAGCCTTGGACTCTCAAAGTGCTGGGATTACCAGTGTAAGCCATCACACCTGGCCTCCCTTCTACTTTTCAAGTAAGGAACCTGCAGGTTGGCGTACTTCTAGGTAGAGTATGATGCTACCTTGGTTTAGGTGGTGGAGCCCAGATCCACAGACGTGCAGGCACATCTATGGCAGGGGAGAGAAAAGTATGTGTCAAGACTATCGCTTGTTTGGAGCTGGGACACTGAAAATAAAGCATGCACTATGTGCATAGATGGTGTATCTCTGATCCTCCAGCAGTGACAGGGACGAAACTTTGCCCCGTGATATGACTCAGGTCCCTGGCCAAATGCTATATCTCCATGCCCAAGTCCCCTACCTCTCCAATTTCTCTTCCTGAGACAGAAGCAGATGGCAGCGGAGCAGGAGAAGGTGGGGGCAGAGTTCCAGGCACTGAGGGCCTTCCTAGTGGAGCAGGAGGGCCGGCTGCTGGGTCGCCTGGAGGAACTGTCCCGGGAAGTGACACAGAAGCAGAATGAGAACCTGGCCCAGCTCGGGAGTGAGATCACCCAGCTGTCCAAGCTCAGCAGCCAGATCCAGGAGACAGCTCAAAAGCCTGATCTTAACTTTCTCCAGGTGAGTCTTGCTAAGCAAGGAGCTTGAGTCATTTATCCTAAGGTATCAGGACCCACAGCTAGAGAACAGTGTCAGTTCTGGGGGGTTAGGAGAATCATATGATCTGGAGCTGAAGGGGACTGGCAAGAAGTCCCCCGATTTTCCTGGGTTTGGAGATCTAGAGGGATGTGATAAAACTTTCTTGACCATGAGCCACAATAATATATATCATATTTCAGAATCATATGCTTGAGACCAAAGTCTTAGAAAATACTACTCACCTTTGCTAGAGGTGTACACTTTGATGTTTTCTATTGTATTTCACTAAAAAACAAAATAGTTATAAACCACAAACTTAGACAAACT
This sequence comes from Cebus imitator, assembly GCF_001604975.1. Taxonomy (NCBI): domain Eukaryota; kingdom Metazoa; phylum Chordata; class Mammalia; order Primates; family Cebidae; genus Cebus; species Cebus imitator. The sequence goes on along the minus strand of NW_016107949.1, from coordinate 86,508 downwards.
TCACAAACCACAGATGGGTTAAGAACAGTCATTACTGGGCTGAGTGAGCAATAGGTACATAAGGACTGTGACCTCCCTCAGGTGGTTTTCAGGACATAGGCAGCACTGGGTCCATGGGATAGCTCCAGTGATGATTCTGTAATAAAGAAAGCAGCTGGGCATAGTGGCTTATCCCTGTAATCCCGGCACTTTGTGAGGCTGAGGCAGGAGGATTGTTTGAGGCCATGAGTTTGAGACCAACCTGGGCAACATATCAAGACCCTGTCTCTACAGCAAATTAAAAAATTAGGAGCCTGTAGTCCCAGTTACATGAAAGGTTGAGGCAGGAAGATTGGTTGAACCCAGGATTTTGAGGCTGCAGTGAGCCATGATCATGCCACTGCACTCCAGCCTGGACGATAGAGTGAGATCCTATCTCTAAAAAACAAAAAACCGGCCGGGTGCAGTGGCTCACACCTGTAATCCCAGCACTTTGGGAGGCCAAGATGGGCAGATCACAAGGTCATGAGATCAGGACCATCCTGGCCAACATGGTGAAACCCCGTTTCTACTAAAAATACAAAAATTAGCTGGGCATGGTGGCTCATGCCTGTAATCTCAGCTACTTGGGAGGCTGAGGCAGGACAATCACTTGAACCTGGGAGGCAGAGGTTGCAGTGAGCTAAAATCGCACCATTGCACTCCAGCCTGGGTGACAGAGGGAGACTCTGCCTCAAAAAAAAA
>NW_016107949.1:67716-85700 GCF_001604975.1 Cebus imitator | reverse complement strand
AAAAAAAAAAAAAAAAAAAAAAAAGCATGTGAAGAGCTGTGGAAAGGGGTTCACTGTGTGGATGAGACACCCTGCAGTCAGTAGCCACTGGAAGCTGCTGTCACCTGGAGTCTATGTAGCCAGTGAGGTGTGGCACACCTACTTATTGCTTACATCTTGGAGGCACAGCAGGGGACAAGCTTTGTTTCTCAAAGACGAATGGAGTTTACCTGATGCTGATTTGGTTTCCTCCATCTTTCCTTCCAGGAATTCAAAAGCACGCTGAGCAGGTGAGTTACCTCACAGCTCCTGGGGCCTCTCTAAGTTACGTCTTCCGTTTTCACTGAGCCTTCTCTTTTTTCCCCATCCCCGGAGTTCTCACCTCCTGGTCCCCCTACTTGCTTGCCCAGGGACCTTCTGAGACAAATGTTTGCCTGCCTGGCCATGGGTTTTTCTGAATGAGGTCTGGCTCTCCCTTTCCTACCTCTTTCTGTCAAGAAGACCTTGCCATCCTAATTGTCATAGCCTGTGGGAGGAAAGCGGTGCACATAGGCCCTTCTCAGAGCCCCTGTCCTGCAGGTGCAGCAATGTGCCTGGCCCCAAGCCAACCACAGTCTCTTCTGAGATGAAGAATAAAGTCTGGAATGTTTCCCTCAAGACCTTTGTCTTAAAAGGGCTGCTGAAGAAGTTCAAAGGTAGGGGCCTGGGTACCGAGTGGGGCCACATAGTGTGGTAGAGGCTCAGGGGTCCCTGGGTGTGCTTTCTAGAAGCTGTGTGTTGAAACAGAAGATGGCTGTGCCATGGCTAGATTGGTGTAGGGGCCGTGGTGGCAAATATAGTCAGGCCCCCTCCCCAGGCCACGCAGCTTCCCATGGAGACAGTTGGGTAGAGGGGTGTCGCTAGGGGTACTGGGGGTAGGAAGACGGCTGTGTAGGGAGAGCTCAGGTCAGAGCCACTTAGGTAGAGCTAGAATGCTTGGGCATTGGCCCCCTGCCCCCCACCCCACATGCTTGGCCCTGTGCCTGCACATTCATTCTTGGCCTTAGGAATCTCAGGAATGAGTGAGTCAGTTGGGCTATAAAGAGCTGGTGACCTTGCCATAGAATCTCCCATGTCGCTCATGCACACCCTGTTTTGTTTCTCCTCTTCAGAGGACCTTCGGGGAGAGCTGGAGAAAGAGGAGAAAGGTAGGGATGGTGCTGTGATGGCAAGTATGGACTGTCTGCCACATAGAGAACCTACTCCCTGCTGGTGACCATCTCAGGGTTTGGCATATGGTCGGTTCCTTCCACCAACCCACCTCGGCAACCCTGTCCCTCTGTCCCCTACCCCTCCCTGTCCTTGCCTGGGAACTCTGACACAGATGGCAGTGGGGCCTGTTGGCCCAAATGCTGCAGGCTGGTTAGGAGCAGGAATGCTCTATTCCTCGAGATATTCAGACTGGGGAAGGCAGCTCGGCCACCTGGTCAAGCCGCTTCCCAGTCCCCACTCCAAGAGAGACGGAAACCTCTCCTAGAGATGGGGTGTATACAGGGAACCAGGAAAGTAAGGGGAGGCTGAAGGCTGGAAGGAATATGGTTCTTACTCTTGCAGAGCTCCAGAGTGTTTGGGATCCAACATTCAGGGGAAGGGAGTGGAGGGCACATATTCCTGATGCTGATGTCTGAGCTAAGTCAGAGTGTGTCTGGGTGACACCTAAAGCACCTGAGTGAGACCAGGCCCTCCTCTGCTCAGAGCCCTGCCACAGCCCCTCTAACTTAGTACAGGTCAAAGCCCTCATGGTGGCCTCCAGGCCCCAAGGGATCAGGCCTCACTGCACACCCCTGCTAATCCATGCAGCTACATATCCTGCTTGCTGCTCCTTAAGTGTACCAAGCACACACCCATCTCAGGGCCTTTGCACTGCAAGGCTCCCCTGCCCCAGCCCCCTACCTGGAACATGCTTTCCCCAGCCAGTCACATGGCTCGCTTCCTCACCTTCTTTTTTGTTTTTGTTTTTGAGATGGAGTCTCACTCTGTTGCCAGACTAGAGTGCAGTGGCACAATCTCGGCTCACTGCAACCTCTGACTCCCTGGTTCAAGCGATTCTCCTGCCTCAGCCTCCCGAGTAGCTGGGATTACAGGCATATGCCACCATGCCCAGCTAATTTTTGTATTTTTAGTAGAGATGGGGTTTCATCATGTTGGCCAGGATGGTTTTGATCTCCTGACCTTGTGATCCGCTCGCCTAGGTCTCCCAAAGTGCTGAGATGACAGGTATGAGCCACTGCGTTCGGCCTTCCTCACCTTCTTTATATCTGTCTGCTCGATGCACCTTTTCAGTGAGGGTCTTCCCTGGCCACTCCGGTTGAAGCTACAGCCTGTTCTTTTTGTCCCTCTTATCTGCTATGTTTATCATCTATCCTCAATCCTTTTCCTTCAGGAAGGAAGCTGGAGGCAGGCAGAACTACTTTGATACTCAGTGGTATCCCCAGGGCCTGGAAAGTAGTAGTGCTCACAATAAGTGTACATATTTTAACTTTTTTTGGATACAAAGTATTGCTTTGTTGCCCAGGGTGGAGTGCAGTCCAACTGCAGCCTCAACCTCCCAAACTCAAGCAATCCTCTCTCCTCAGCCCCCTGGAGTAGCTGGGACTACAGGAGCACACCACCATGCTTGCTAAATTTTCTATTTTTTGTGGAAACGGGGTCTCACTATATTGCCTAGGCTGGTCTCCAACACCTGGGCTCAAGCTGTATTCCCACCTCTGCTTCCCAAAGTGCTGGGATTACAGGCATGAGCCTCTGCACCTGGCCTTAATTTTTTATCATGGAAAACTTCAAACATACTCAAAAGTAGAGTGAAGAGTATAAAGAATGTTACATACCCATCTCTCACCTTCAGCAGTGGTCAATTAGTGGCCATAGCTTTCATAGACACTGCTATCCACTTCTCATGGGATTCTTTTATTTTCTGAGACAGGGTCTTGCTCTAGAGTGAGATCCTGGAGTGCAGTGGCCTGATCTTGGCTCACCGCAACCTCTACCTCCTGGGTTTAAGTGACCCTCATGCCTCAGCCTCCCAAACAGCTCGAATTACAGGCACAGGACACCACGCCGGGCTAATTTTTGTGTTTTCAGTAGAGAAAATACAAAACAAGGTTTCCGCCATGTTGGCCAAGCTGGTCCCAAACTCCTGACCTCAAGTGATCAAGCGGCCTTCGGTCTCCCAAAGTGCTGGTATTGCAGCTGTGAGCCATCTTCTCTAGCCTCCGCTGCATAATAATAATTATTATTATTTATTTTTATTTTTTTGAGATGGAGTCTCACTCTGTCGCCAGGCTGGAGTGCAGTGGCACAATCTCGGCTCACTGCAACCTCTGCCTCCCGGGTTCAAGCGATTTTCCTGTCTCAGCCTCCCGAGTAGCTGGGACAACAGGCATGTGCCACCATGCCCAGCTAATTTTTGTAGTTTTAGTAGAGACAGCATTTCACCAGGTTGGCCAGGATGGTCTTGATCTCCTGACTTTGTGATCCTCCTGCCTTGGCCTCCCACAGTGCTGGGATTACAGGCATGAGCCACCATGCCCTGCCTATTATTATTTTTATTTTTGAGACAGGAGACTTGCCCTGTCACCCAGGCTGGAGTGCAGTGGCACGATCTCTGCTCACCGCAATCTCCGCCTTCTGGATTTAAGCCATTTTCCTGCCTCAGCCTCCAGAGTAGCTGGGACTACAGGTCTATGTCATCACACCCAGCTAACTTTTATATTTTTAGTAGAGACAGGGTTTTGCCATTTTGGCCAGGCAGGTCTCGAACTCCCGACCTTAGGCGATCCTCCCCCTTGGCTTCCCAAAGCGCTGGGATTACAGGCGCGAGTCAAGGTGCCTGTCCCCACTGTATTAAAGCACATCAGAGACAACATATTATTGCCATAAATATTTCAGTGTGTTATCTCTAAAGAAACAGACTTTGTAAAACATAACCATAAAGCAGTCATCATACCTGCAGAGATTAATGATTCTTTCCAATGTCTAGCATTCAAATTTGTTTTAATTGGAGTTCAAATCAGGCCCATACATTCCATTTGTTTGATTTCAGTAAGTACTTGCTGAGTGGTGCGGGAGGAGAGAAGCAAAATAGCTGGGAGGCAGAGAGTGGGGGTTGGTTGGGCCTTGGCGCTGGATGCTGGGAGGATTCTCGAGGGAAAGGCAGGCAGGTTGCAAAGCAGGGATGGGCGCGGCCCTGCAAAGACTGTGCCAAGCCTTCATGGGGACATTTCTCCCTGTCTCTGCCTGCAGTGGAGCTCACCTTGGATCCCGACACGGCCAACCCGCGCCTCATCCTCTCTCTGGATCTTAAGAGTGTGCGTCTCGGCGAGCGGGCCCAGGACCTGCCCAACCATCCCCGCCGCTTCGACACCAACACCCGTGTCCTGGCATCCTGCGGCTTTTCCTCGGGCCGGCATCACTGGGAGGTGGAGGTGGGCTCTAAGGACGGCTGGGCTTTCGGCGTGGCCCGGGAGAGCGTGCGCCGAAAGGGCCTCACACCCTTCACCCCCGAGGAGGGCGTCTGGGCCCTGCAGCTCAATGGCGGCCAGTACTGGGCCGTGACCAGCCCCGAGAGGTCGCCCCTCAGCTGCGGGCACCTGTCGCGTGTGCGGGTGGCCCTGGACCTGGAGGTGGGAGCCGTGTCTTTCTACGCCATGGAGGACATGCGCCACCTCTACACCTTCCGTGTCAACTTCCAGGAGCGCGTGTTCCCGCTTTTCTCTGTCTGCTCCACGGGTACCTACTTGCGAATCTGGCCTTGAGGGGCACTGCTCCGAGCTCCTGTCTCTGAGCTGCTGGTGGGAAGGGATATCGCCTCCCCAGAGCTTCCTGGTCCATCTTGGGTCTGCCCTCCCTGCTCCAGACCCTGGTTGCTATAGACACAACCCTGAAGCAGGAGACTGAGACTACGGCCAACTGAGCAGGGGAAGAGAGACTGGACTCTTGGGGGTTCCTTTCCTGAGGTCACATATGGATTTGGCCAGAGCCCTCAGGAGGTGGAGGCTGGTGAGGTCAGGAGCCCAGCTCTCCAAAGGGCTTCTGCCCTGACTGGAAAGGCGTCTGACTCCCTAAAAAAATGTCAAAGCCAGTCCTGCTGTTTCCCATTGCCAGGGGACAGGTCTGGGCCCGCCTGCCAGGTTTGCTATCATGGCTGCTGCCTTCTGGATAGCTGCCAGCTCTACCTTGAGAGGTTGTGGGACCTCTGGATCCAGCTGGCCTGACAGGTCATCTACTCAGGGAGGAGCCCTGTGCTCCCAGCTCAGAGGACAGTCTAGGCCAGAACTGGAAGGAGGTCCTTAGACCGTCTGTGAGAGAGAAGCCCAGGACAACAGCCAATGGGTATCACAGCTCTCCAGCACTCTTAGCCAGAAGATACAGAGTGATAGGTGGGTCCTGACCAAAGCAACAACCAGCATGTGCTCTCACAAACACCTGACCCCCCACTTTCCAGTGCCAAAGTATAAACATTTCTGGGATAAGGAGATCAAAGCTTCTGGAACTTTATTTTTTTCTTTCTTTTTAATTTTTTTTTTTTTTTGGTGACAGGGTCTCACTCTGTCACCAGGCTGGAGTGCAGTGACAAGATCTCAGCTCACTGCAACCTTCCGTCTCACGGGTTCAAGTGATTCTCCTGCCTTAGCCTCCTGAGTAGCTGGGATTACAGGTGCCTGTCACCACGTCCAGATAATTTTTGTATTTTTAGTAGAGATGGGATTTCACCATGTTGGCCAAGATGGTCTTGATCTCTTGACCTCGTGATCTACCTTCCTCGGCCTCCCAAAATGCTGGGATTAAAGGCATGAACCACTGTGCCCAGCCTCTTTTTAACTGTTTTTTAGAGACTGGGTCTTCCTATGTTTCCCAGGCTGGTCTTGAACTCCTGGCCTCAAGTGATCTTCCAGTCTCCATCTTCCTAAGGGCTATGATTACAGGTGTGCACTGTACCTGAACTGTTTTTTGTTGTTTTTGCTTCTGGAACTCTGAAACACAAAACACAAGATGGTACTTACATTTTTTTTTTTTTTTTTTTGAGATGGAGTCTCACTCTGTCATCCAGGCTGGAGTGCAATGGCACGATCTCCGCTGACTGCAACCTCCGCCTCCCAGGTTCAAATGATTCTCCTGCCTCAGCCTCCTGAGTAGCTGGGATTACAGGCACGTCCCACTGCGCCCAGCTAATTTTTTTAGTAGAGACAGGGTTTCAACATTTTGGCCAGCCTGGTGTCGAACTCCTGACCTTGTGATCCATGCGCCTCAGCCTCCCAAAGTGCTGTGATTACAGGCGTGAGCCACTGCGTCCGGCTGGTACTTACAATTTGAAAGATGCAGCCAGTTCTGAACAACGCACAAACAGCACAAACATGATCCTGACAGACTCTTTCAGGAAACTGCCAACAGCAGAGCACCCTGGTGTCAAGGCCTTCTCAGCCTAGCCCTGGAGGGGACTCCCCTGGCCAGCCTCAGCTCTTGTCTACTTGTTCTCCAGCTTCTGGATAGCTGAGCTTCTGGAAGGGTGGCAGTGGGCTGCTCCCTGCTCAGTGCTCCCCAGGGAAGGGGGTGGGGAGATGAAAATGAAGACTATGAGCTGTCTTTAGAGTTGGCTTGGCTCATTTTCTACTCCCTAGATCTGAGTGCAAGAGCAGAAGTATGAGCCAGGGTTTCTGCCAGAGTGAATAAGTGTGCACGTTTATATGTAGGAGGAGTGTGTGTTTATTTATATCTCACCTTTCTTGTGTGTGTGTGTGTGTGTTTGTATTCTGGAGAGAGCATTTATGAGCATGGCATAAGGTTCAAGTATTGCAAACAGACCCAAGTCAGTTTGGTCATATTCTATTGTTGATTTGTTTTTAAATATTAACCGCCTTCTACTTAGGCAAGGGCCACAGGCTTCTTTCCTCACTACCTGGCTACCAGGCTGGATGAACAGAATACCAGGCTCAGAGCTAATTTTGTCCACACAGGTTATTTAGACAGATGTGCTGGCAAGCAGGGACAATGACAGTTGAACTGCCCTGTGTCATGGAGCTTCAGTGCTCTGTCTCTGAGATGCTTCAAGCTCACTTTGCACATAGGGTTCTCGAGGGGCAGGCATGACACTATCCCAAAGACAGGCCCAGTTGACACAGCACCAGATAATCAGAATACTGTATCCTCTGGGCTGAAGACAGGACCAATTAAAAGTCCTGCCTACAGAAGCATTCCAGAGAGTGAATCCTATGTCCTGCTTATACATGCAGAGCCGCTCTAAAACCTGGTAGCCAGTTCCGGCATTTGAATACCTCTGATTTCCATAAGGAAAACCAATCTCTAATATTCATTTCCTAACTAAATCACCTATTGTTACCATTAAGCCCTAATGTTATCTGGCTTGTATGGCTTTTTGATTAAGTATCATAATTCCCTTTGTACCATCCAACAAATGTACTGAGCATCAGAATGCATTACAGGTCCCAGAAGGTGCAATGTCTGGTGGAGGTACCACATAAGGGTCAGGTCTAGGGACTGGGAGTAGCTCTCCACATGTATATTTTCAGTTTTTGTGTTCATGGGTGTAATCGTGTGTCTATCAGAGAGTGTGTGTTTGCAGAATAACTACATACATATCTATATATCTGAAGAAATGTAACAACAGTTACTGTAACAATTGCATGTAGAAAGGAAGAGATGTTCTTTCTTGGTCACCAGGGCAGTGCAGTAACTTGGATGTCAGGATGCTGGTGTGAGGACATGTGTATACATATCCCTCTCCTATACTCTGGGCGTCATAAACTCTAGAGATCTCTGGGTCTGTGAGAACAACTGGCCTAACTTGGGCACTTCTTATCCAACCATTAGTTCTAGCTGCTGAGCCATAAGCCCAGGCCTCTGCCATCAGAACCTCACGGGGCCCCTCAGCATCCAGACTCGGGGAAATCCAAGGGCCTGCCTCTGGCCTGGCCGCCCAGTGATCTAAGACAGCCGGCTGTGCAGGGAGCATAGGGCAGGCTGGGCCACCAGGCCAAGGTCCACTTCCTATACCCACCAATTTCTGTCCTTTGCCAGGCTGGGCCCTCATCCTTTTCCCTCTCCTCTACCCCGTGGCCCTTTAGGGGCCCTGACAGAACAGTTCCTCCAGTGTGCCCTAAAAGCTGCCTTTTCCAAATTCATTCAAATGTGAGGCAGGGACTAGCACCCACCTGCAACCCTACCTAGACTCTTCTGCTCCAGCGCCTCCAAACACCTAGCCGTCCTGACTCCCCGCTTCCCCACTCCCCCTCGGCTTCCACCTCCAGATGCCCCCACTGCTCCCCTACTACCAGCTCGCTCCAGGTCGCGCCCTAACTGCTCGGACCTGGGCTCCCTGCGTGCGTGCTCACATCCTTCCCTAACTTTTCCATAGCCCTGACCTCTGGCCCAGTATCCTCATGAACAACAAGCCACAAACCGTGCTCTCCAATCCTCGCGCCCCTCCCCGCCCCTCCAGCTCCGACCAAGGCTGGGGACGCTTCTCACCGCGCTGAGATCCGCCGGGTCCGGACAGCGCCTGCTGGCACCCGCGCCCGCGCCCTAGTCCAACGCCACCACTGTCTTAGAGGAGCTTTCTCCCGGGACTAACGCCGGGGGAGGAGCTTGGGTCCAGTCACCACGGAACTCAGTCGGGTTCGGCGGACTGCGGCTGCGCAACGCTGGCGATAGCGTCAACCATTTGCGCGAGAAAAGAGACTCAGCGGTCGGCTCCATAGCTCAGGGGTTAGAGCACTGGTCTTGTAAACCAGGGGTCGCGAGTTCAATTCTCGCTGGGGCCTACCTCGTCTTTTCTTTTTTTCCTTGAAAAATAGTGGAAGATGCGCGAACCTACTCCTGCCCTCCAGGGAGGCCAAACCGTGGCGGAGTCACTTTCTGTTTACCTCTAAGGTACCCGCCACAGAAGGCTGCTTCCCTACCATTTTCTTATCTCTTGAAGAGTCAGACCCACTGCGGGCTTCCTTTTTTATCACGGGTTCACTGAGCCCCGCGCGCCCTCTTTCCGCTACCCCGCTCACTTCCGTCTGCGCGCGCTCTCCGGGAGCTTCTTTCCCTTCCCCTACGTTCTTCCCACTCCTGCCAGGGACTTGCCTTTGTGTCTCTGTCCCTCTCTCCAGGGGGAGACGATAGAACTACCGCGCCCCTTCCCGCCTGGCGTGTTTGCGGCGTCCTCCCAGCGCGCGCTGAGCGCGGGGTCTACAGCTCTGTGCTTGGCGGCTGCGCGCCTTCGGGTCCCCGTCGCCTCCGTACTACAAGCTCTGACTTCTTTTTGTGGAGTTAACACAGAAAAGCGCAGACGGCCACATTCGTGACCCGGGCCTAACGGCGCTTCCTGTCAAGATTAGCTTTCAGCCTCTAGAAAAAACTTATTTTAAACAAAATATACAAGTAATGAATGCTGGCCTTCTGACTGATTTATTCCTGCTATTAACGGAAGTGTAGAAAGCGAGCCAGAGTCCTCAGTGAACAGTGGGGGCGCTGCCCAGGTGCAGGAAGGGCCCCCTGGGGGTCTCGGGACCGCTCCTGCCTCGGTCTTCCCCGCCAGGCGCACTCTGGAGGCCTGAGCACAGGTGGAGGCGGGGCCCGGTTCCGCCGCACACTCCCCTGTCGCAGGCGCCCTCTCTCCAGCGGAAGGGGACCTTGAAAAGCCCTGAGCGAGTCCCTGTCCCACGTGGGCCCGCGGCTTATACAGGCACCACTCCAGGGTAGCTCAGGGTTCGAAAACTTCCGTGTCTGGTGCACCAAAGAAGAGAAAACCGCTCGCAGCCACCTAGGTAGAGACTGGAGTTGTGACCGCGTTGACTGGGTGGGGAGAAGGAGCGAGCGGGGTCTGCGGCTCCGGCCAGGAGGACGCGCTTTCCTCTCTCACCCACGCCTGCTTCGGTCCAAAGAGCCGAGACTGTGGGTCAAGACCGGGATGGATTCGCTCCGCGCAGGTCAGGAGCCCACCAGCACATTCCGGCGCTCGCGCGCCTGGGGCTGCTCAGAAACTCGTGGATCCCGAAACACCTGCCCCACAGGAAGATCACCCTACTTTAGAAGTCAGGCCACGGGGACCAGGAGCGAGCTACCTGAGGGGTTAACTGTGGATACCCTCCGGACGAAAACCGTGGACTCCCAGGGTGCGTGCGTGTGCTTGCGTGTGGGGGTGTTGGCAGGCAGTCCCCACAATAATCGAACAAACAGGTGGGCAAACCTCAGGCCTCGCACTCTGGGGCTTTCAAAGTCTGGGCCTCACAGCCGCTCCCATACACTCACTGGTCACCTGGCCGAATTAGGTGGCATATAGGTGAGGTGCCGGGAGGTCTTCCACGCTCGCGCTCCTGTCCAGGTGGAGCTGGTGGAGGCGCGGGTGCGAGGCTTGGGACATGGGAGAGCTCTCCCGGGTGGGGCGGACCCAAGGGCATTTCATCTGAAATGTTCAGCATGGGAAGAGCTGAAGGCCAGCCACGGCATTCAGGAGAGTCCAGCGTGGAGAGGCAGAGAGGAGGGGCGAGGGCAGCGGCGGGCGCAAGCAGAGCAAGATTGCCGAGACAGCGAATGGAAAAATGAGCATTGGTTCCTCGGAGTAGCTTAACCACCATCCCACGCTGTTTTACAGCAGTGCAGGAAATGTCTCTTTTAGTGACACAAAAATAAACCTGTGACTGAGCTCTGTGTAGATTATCGCGAATTTTAAAGCAGGGAGTCAGAATCATTATTTTTACTACTAAATAAACTAGTGTAATTAAAGCGCGCTGGGTGAGAGTAGGTCCGAGGCGAAGGAAGAGGAAGGCGCCCACTCAGCTGGAGACCCAGGCTTTGCGCTGTGCTGGAGGCGGCCCGGGGTCAATCCCTAGAGAACGCGGTTAGAGCCATGAGCCAGGACCCGGGTCCCTGCACCACGGGAGCGCGCCCGTGGGTCCCAGCCTCGGAGCTGTGCAACAACCCAGTGGCCAGAGTCACCACGAGAAGAGAGAGTTCTCGGTTATCGATCGTTTCTGACTTACACTTCCCTACATTTTCTGAACATTTTGCAAATGGGTATGTGCTGCTAATTATCTTTTCATAAAACGATAAAGAGCCCCCGCCCCTGATTTCACTTCGCTTCTCGCAGCTACTGACCCAGTCGGTCTGGCGTACTCTCGCAGCACTGAGCTCTCTCCTGAGCCCTCCAGCTCTGCCAACTCTGCGTCCTGCCCCTGGGCCTCAAGATTTGCGCCTTTCTTGGACTCCCCTGGGAAGGGGCGCCCAGCCTGAAGAACTGATGGGTGACGCTGCTGCTGCTCGAGTGGATCGACGGTAGGGAGGCGTTCATTCGGATTCCGGGAGACCAGAGGAGGAAGGGCTTTACCGAGCATTTACCCTGCGTCGGGCTACCGGCGGCTGAGGATTAGTGGCAGACGCGGAGATGAGCATCGAAGACCAGTTGGGCTTGTACTGAGAGATCTTGAGAATTTTAAGCTGGCAGAAAAAAATCCGCTCTTCGGTGAACTGATCCAGGAAGAACACAATCATGGAAAGATTATGCACCTCGTGTGACAGGCGGCTCGTTGGTCTAGGGGTATGATTCTCGCTTTGGGTGCGAGAGGTCCCGGGTTCAAATCCCGGACGAGCCCAGCTTTTTTTCATTTCAACTAAACTTCTTGTTCGAATCCCTGACGAGCCTGCTTTTTTCGTTTCACCTATTACTTGGACAGTTTTGCCCCCCCAACACTGTCTAGTGGTGGCATCACCAAGATTTCCTGGAATGGTGGGGATTGGAAAGAATCGTGAATAAGAGACTAAGCAAGCTGCCCCTGAACCAAGAGTTGCCGTTAAGACTTTGGGCATAGACCCGTACGCAGGTGTATGCTCTTTAAGGGTTGTGGGGCTCTCCTTTCACAGCTGGAGAACACTCGTCTAACATTATGACAAGGTGGCAAGTTGTGGGTTTCTGTGGCATAGTGGCTATTACTTTTGCGTAACATGCAAAGGATCCTCGGTTTGAAACCGGAGGGAAACAGCTCAGAGTGGGTTTTATCTCATCACACACTTTTATTACACTGGGGACTTAACCTAGAACACCCCACTATCATGTCCACTGGGTTGCAGAGGCACTAAGAGAAGAGGACATCTATTCTTTTGCTTTCCAGCCTCAACCACCCGTACTTCTGAAGAACTCAACCCACCTTCACTTGCTGTGGACAAACTCATCACAGAGCCCATCCGCTCGACAGTTGCATGCTGCCAAATGAAACCTCAGATCCTGAGTAAGTGTGGGGCCCATTACTCCTTTTGCAACTTACAGGGGAGAAAAGTGACAAAACTACAGCAAATTGGCAGCGGTGGGATTCAATCCCACACACCTGAAGAGGCTGGAGCCTTAATCCAGCGCCTTACCCTGCTCGGCCAGGCTACCTCACCACAATGATACATTTACATATTTTCCTACAGTATAAAGCGTCCCAAGGGGCTCTGGGCCAACAGGGCATTGGGGTGAATCTACAGGGAAGACCAAGGCGGGATCTGCTCCCCCAAAGCCCCTGGCTGGGAAATGGCTCCACTGGGGACCTCACACACAGGATTCTCAAAGCGCAGGCCTCAGGATCTGCTTTGGGAAGGCCACGCAAGAATCCACTGCTGGCTCCTTTTGGGGAATGGGCTCCAGAGCAGAGGAAGACTTTTATACTCTCACTTCAAAAAATCCAAAACAAATACAAAGAAAAATAAAAACCTAAAGGAAAACAAGCAAAAAACCCCAGCCTAGGTAACATGGCGAAACTCCATCTCTACAAAAGATATAAACATTAGCTGGGCATGTGTGTGTGTGTGTGCCCGTCGTCCCAGCTACTCAGGAGGCTGAGCCCAGGAGGTCTTGGCTGCGGTGAGCAGTGAGCAGAGATCACCCCACTGCCCTGAGCCTAGGTGACAAAGCAAGATCCTGTACCAAAACCAACCAAACAACAAAACAAACAGAAATCCCAACAACAACAACAAAACAGACAACAAACTGGGAGTATGTATTGATTTTATGAGTCATGAGCAGAAACATCCTTAGCAGCTTCGTTCATAACAACTCACATCTGGAAACAGTCCAAATGCCCACCATCTTTGTACTGGCTGAGTAAAATTGTATATAGTCTTTTATGGGATAATTATAACACTGATAATGAGCTTACTGCTGCAAACAGCATGACTGGATTTCACTAACATCAATATTGAGCAGATGCAGCTAGACACCAACGATCTCCATTCTGTTGATTTCACATATGACATTCACGCATGAGCCAAACTAATTTACGGTAACAGAAGTTAAAAATCCTGTCACTTGGGAGAAGGAGGTGCAGGTACTGACTTGCAAGGGATATAAGGAAACTTTTTGTAATGCTGGAAATATTCCTTTTAGATCTGAGTGATAGGTACACGTGTTTGTGCACATGTGCACAAGCAAGTGTATTCAATTCACACTTAAGATCTCTTAGTTGGAAAGGCTATTAGATTTTACTGGTGTGTAACAAATTATCACAAATTTAGTGTCTTAATACAGCACAGACTTATTATCTTGCTTTTTGTGGGGTACAGGTTAGCAAGGTCTTCTATTGATACTGCAGCAAGTTGTGGTATTAGTTGGCTATTGGTGCAGTCTAATTTGAGGCAGGGGGTTCTCTTCCAGCCTTTCTGGTTGTTGACAGAATGTGTTTCTTCGTGGCTATGAGACTGGAATCTCCCGTTTGCTTGCTGGCTGTCAGCTGAGGGCCACTCTCAGCAACCAGAGGCCCCTTTCCTTGAGGCCAGCAGTGCACAGTTTCTGGCACTTCACCTTCTTTTAAAGAGCTCACCTGATTAATTCAGGCCCACCCAGGAGAATTTCCCTTTTAATTAATCAAAATCAACTGACCAGGAACCTCAATCACAGCTGCACAATCCTTTATTCCATAAAATGTGGCATGGTTGTGGGAGTGACATGCTATCACGTTCACTCAGAGGCAGGTGGTCTACAGGGCGTGTGCATCAGGCTGGGAATCTTGGGGCCCGTCTTTGAGTTCTCCCTATGACAGTTACAGGCCTGAGAACCAAATACTGTAGAGTCGCTCAGCAGAACAGGCTTTCCTACACATCTTTGTTTTTGTAACTTGTTGAAAGATGCCCCTGGGATGGGATGAGGGGGCGTCCTGTCCTTCTTCCTTGCTGTGTGGCCACGCTGGCTTCCTGTGTCCACTTGGCATCCTCAGGCCAGGTGAGCACACCATTGTGTTGCATCAGGATGATCCAGAGACAGAGGCAGCTTCTATCAGAGCTCAGCCCCCACAGTGCTTTCGGAGCTCATGCCAGGCACCTTTTCTGTCCCCTCCAGCCTGCTCTCTCAGTTCCTGATGAGTTCCTGTTTGTATGTTTACACACTAAACATTTTTCATTAACGTGCTAACTATGGAATAATGAGACACATCTAAGAAGAAAAAGTAGCATAAATGAGCTTAACATGAAAAGCACCGTCAACCATGCCACGCATATTGCTAATATTTTGTTTTAGAGCTTTGTAGATTATTTTAATGGATACTTTAACTTATTTGTCTTATATTTATTTTTTTTGAGGCAAAGGGTGGGTTTATGATATTTAGCTGAAGGTGGGCTCAAACTCCTGGGCTTGATTGATCCTCCCACCTCAGCCTCCTGAGTAGCTGGGTAGGTCTGTGCCACCCCACTCAGCTCTACAAGCTATGTCATTTATTTATTTATTTATTTATTAAACAGGGTCTTGCTCTGTCACCCAGGTTGGAGTGTAGTGGTGCAAACACAGCTTACTGCAGTCTCGACCTCCTGGCCTCCAGTGATCCTCCCACCTCAGCCTCCGGAGCAGCTAGACCCACAGGTGCACGCCACCAGGCCCGGCTACTTTTGGTATTTTTTGTAGAGACGCGTTTCACCATATTGCCCAGGTTAGTCTCGAACTCTTCTTGCCTTGGCCTCACAAATTCTGGGATTACAGGAGTGTGCCACCATGCCAGGCCAAGCTATGTTTTTATTAAGAATACTTTGCATTGTGTTTTGTAACTTGCCTTTTCAAAAATACTTAATTTCGCTAGAAAGATTCCCTGGTAAAAAGAAAAACCTCAACAAATGTACTATGATGCCATTCATTTCTACATTTCATTTTTCACTTTTATTAAACTGTAAACAAAGAACCATAGGCCACGCTGGGGTAGGGGTAGGGGTCGCCCTTCAAAAGACAACCAATGGGCCCATAAGACCGTGCTTTTTGGCAACGATTTACAGTGGTTTACAGTTCCCTCTAAGTACCTTCAGATGCTCTCTGAGGAGTGTGGTTTTCGCCGACCCTTTCTGGAGTTTTGGGTCAGTGCCGCACACGTAACCACTTGGGGGCGCTCAGGATTCCACCGTCGCGCGGCTCTGGTCCTGGCGGGTGCGCGATGCAGGCTTGGCGCTGTGCAGACCGCACTGCCCAGGGTCGGTTGCCCGGGGATGTCGGCGAGCAGGTCTTGCAGAGCCGGGAGCAGCGGAGCCCGGGCCCAGTGCTGCAGGAGGAGCGAGGACCTGGGCCTGCCGGAACTCCCTGTATCCCTCAACCAGACCCGGGGCAGGACTGCTATCAGGGGAGAAAAAGCCCACAACACCGTTTTTACTGTTCCAGAGTTTGGAAGAACTCTAGATATCTAAGCAGTCACTGTTGTTGGACATTTAGATTCAGATTTTGCCCCCATTGCAAGATTATCCTTGTTGCTCAATCTGTGTATAACATCATAATGATTATACACAGAAATAAATATCTAGTATAATTAATGGACCAAAATTCTGTAACTTTTAAAGTTACACATCGGCAAATTACTCTCCGGAAAGTGCCAGAAAACTACTGAAGTGTCATTATCTGGGGTAAATACCCGTTGTCTCATAGCCATGGGAAAATAGGCCGCAAATACATAGAGTGGGGTTTAGAGCTGAAGTTTAATAGGCGACAGAGAGAGAAGAGCTCTTGGTAGCAGACAGAGGTCTCGGAGAAATGGGTTGCCGGCTTTGTGGTGAAATGCAGCAGGTTTTATAAAAGAGCTTGAGGAGGCGATGTCTGATTTACATAGGGCCCCAAAGATTGGTCAGATCAGGTGTTTCATTTGCATAAGGGGAGAAAAACTGGTTAGGGCTAGGTGTCATTTGCATAGGGTGGGAAAAGCTGGCTACCCGCCACCCCAATCTTTTATTATGCAGATGGTTCTCTACCTGCCCTCGGCCATGTTGCCTGTTTCTTTACACTTGGGGGACAAAGAAAAGGGAAGATGGAGCCTCCATGTTGAACATACCTGGTCCCAGGTAGCCCTTTTCTATTGACACAGCTGCCGGCATTCACCCGTGCAAGCTTCCAGCTTGCTTATCTATGTTTGCAGCTCAATTTTTCAGAATGCTCTTTGCTGGAAAAGAAAGGACTTTGGGGGCCGGGCGCGGTGGCTCAAGCCTGTAATCCCAGCACTTTGGGAGGCCGAGGCGGGTGGATCACGAGGTCAAGAGATCGAGACCATCCTGGTCAACATGGTGAAACCCCGTCTCTACTAAAAATACAAAAAATTAGCTGGGCATGGTGGTGCGTGCCTGTAATCCCAGCTACTCAGGAGGCTGAGGCAGAAGAATTGCCTGAACCCAGGAGGCGGAGGTTGCGGTGAGCCGAGATCGCGCCATTGCACTCCAGCCTGGGTAACATGAGTGAAACTCCGTCTCAAAAAAAAAAAGAAAGGACTTTGGGGCTGCCTTCTGTTAAAAGGGAAATTCTGCTGAGGACTCTCTTGCCCTTACTATTGTTAGATATAGTGAACTCCAAGTTTCTTTTCAGAGAATCAGTGTGTCAGTATGTTCAGCTCTTATTCTAAGGGCTGGGAATGGTGGCTCACACCTGTAATCCCAGCACTTTGGGAGGCCAAGGCTGGCAGATCGCCTGAGGTCCAGCAGTTGGAGACCAGTCTGGCCAACCTGGTGAAACTCCATCTCTATCAAAAATACAAAAAAATTAGTCAGGCATGGTGGTAGGCACCTGTAATCCCAGCTATTTGGGAGGCTGAGGCAGGAGAACAACTGGAACCCGGGAGGCAGAGGCTGCAGTGAGCTGAGATCCTGCCATTGTACTCTACCCTGGGCGACAAGAGCCAGACTCCATCTAAAAAAAAAAAAAAAGTCTATTTTAAATTTTTTGTTACAGTGTGAGGTGGAGATAAAGGTTAACATATTTTTTTGACCCGCCCACCTCAGCCTCCCAGAGTGCTGGGATTACAGGTGTGAGCCACTGTGTTTTACCAATTTCTTTCCCCTCTATGGATATCCGGTTGTTCCCAAACCATTTGTTGCAAAGACTTTCCTTTCCACATTGAATTACTTTGATGCCTTTGGTGAAAAGCAAATAATTATGTATATGTGGGCCTAAATTATCTTTTTGTTCATTTTTGTTGTTCAATTAAAAATTTCAAATTGGCCAGGGGTGGTGGCTCACTCCTGTAATCCCAGCACTTTGGGAGGCCAAATTGGAGGATCACTTTAGACCAGGAGTCCAAGGTTGCTGTGAGCTATGATTGCACCACTGTACTGCAACCTGGGTGAAGAGTAAATCTGTGTCTCCAAAAATATAAATAGACTCAGCATGGTGGCTCACTCCTGTAATCCTAGCACTTTGGGAGGCCAAGGTGGATGGATCACTTGAGGTCAGGAGTTCGAGACCACCCTGGACAACATGGTGAACCCTTATCTCTACTAAAAATACAAAAATTAGTTGGGTGTGGTGGTGCATGCCTGTAATCCCAACTACTTAGGTGGCTGAGGCAGGGGAATCACTTGAACCCAGGAGGCAGAGGTTACAGTGAGCCGAGATTGTGCCATTGCACTCTAGCCTGGGTGATGAAGTGAGACCGTCTTAAAAAACAAAAAAGAAGGCCGGGCGCGGTGGCTCAAGCCTGTAACCCCAGCACTGTGGGAGGCCGAGGCGGGTGGATCACGAGGTCAAGAGATCAAGACCATCC
>NW_016107949.1:3050-67426 GCF_001604975.1 Cebus imitator | reverse complement strand
TAAAGCAATTTCCAAGAGGTCATGGCTAGTGATATTATTTGGATATATGTCCTCACCAAATCCTACCTCCAATTGTAATTCCCAATATTGGAGGTAGGAACTGGTGGGAGGTGATTGGATCATGGAGGTGGATTTCTCATGAATGGTTTAGCACCATCCCCTTGGTGCTGTTTTTTGCGGTTGTGAGTGAGTTGTCCTGAGACCTGATTGTTTAAAAGTGTGTGGCTTGGGCTGGGCACGGTGGCTTACGCCTGTAATCCCAGCACTGTGGGAGGCTGAGGCAGGCGGATCACGGGGTCAGGAGATCGAGACCATCCTGGCCAACATGGTGAAACTCCCGTCTCTACTAAAAATACAAAAATTAATCAGGTACGGTGGTGCGCGCCTGTAATCCCAGCTACTTGGGAGGGTGAAGCAGGAGAATCGCTTGAACTCGGCAGGTGGAGGTTGCAGGAAGCCGAGATCGCGCCACTGTACTCCAGCCTGGCAACAGAGCGAGACTCTGTCTTAAAAAAAAAAAAAAAAAAAAAAAAGAAAGAAAAGAAATGAAAAAAAATATATTTATGTTTAAAAATATTTTTAATATATCAATGACATAGAGATTACTGTAATGAACAATCATAAACCACCAATTGTATTTCACAATTAGTACAATTTTTTGAAAATAGCTTTACATGTATAGCTTTTTACTGAAGTGTTCAAAAATAAATAAAATTGTTATAAAATTTTGTCCCTAAATACTTCAGTAAGCATCTTTAAAAAATGATACATTTTCCTACAGAGCCACATTGCAATGGTTGTATGTAACAACAACCCCAATTAAATTTTCAACCTGTGCTTTTTGCCTTTAGACAGCCAGTCCAAGGAACAGAGTAAGTGGCACCATATAAAAGGAGTAGTGGTTTGAAGAGTCAGAGTAGCCCAGAGACACAGCATTCACTTATGCACCAATACATGGAAACAAATCAATTCGTTGATTTTCTTGAATAAAGGCAAATGTAGGATTTATAAAAGAAAAAGAGGAGAGGCCAGGTACAGTGGCTCATGCCTGTAATCCCAGCATTTTGGGAGGCCGAAGCGGGTGGATCACCTGAGGTCAGTAGTTTGACGCGAGCCTGGCCAACGTGGTGAAACCCCGTCTCTGCAAAAACACAAAAATTAGCCAGGAATGATGGCGCGGGCTGTAATCCCAGCTACTCAGGAGGCTGAGGCCGGAGAATTGCTTGAACCCGGGAGGTGGAAGTTGTAGTGAGCCGAAATCGGGCCATTGCATTCCAGCCTGGGAGGTGGAAGTTGTAGTGAGCCGAAATCGGGCCATTGCATTCCAGCCTGGGNAAAAAAAAAAAAAAAAAAAAAAAAAAGTTTGTGGCTGTGCGCTCTCCCTCGGGACAGCTCTCCCTTGGGAGGGGCGCCGCAGGGTACGGAGGGATGGAGGGAGCATAGCTTGCCTCAGCTTTCGCCTGAACGCTGGCGGTGAGGACGCAATGGAAGGGCTCTCCCGCTGGCTGCTTTAGGCCACCACCTTCCTGGCCGCGCTCTGCGTGCTGGCCGCTGATGGGAACACCACCCAGCACCCAAACTTCAGCGCCTGTCTCCAAGATAACCCCGACGCGGTGACGTCCCTCCCGCTGACCACCGCTCCGGCACCAGAAAACTGTGAAGACTGAAACAGCTGTGTTTCCCGTTTTAATGCTGGCACTGTCAATACTACCTGCTCTTGGATCGAATGTAAAGAAGGAGAGAGCTAGTGTTCACATAATTCGACAGTTAGTGATTGTCATGTGGTGAATGGGACAGATTTCTGTGCCCAGTGCCAGTCTGGTGCCAACCAGTTCTACAGTTAAACCCACAACTCAGCCTTCCCTTTCTATATTTCCAGATACTGCATTAGGTACAACAAATACCACTGTGACTCCAAACTCACGACCTGGACTGAAGTCTACCTTGGATGCAGCCAGTTTCATTGCAGGAACTGTCCTTGTCTTGGGTGTGCAGGTTGTACTTTTTCTTTACAAATTCTGCAAATCTAAAAGACGAAATGACTACACTCTGTAAACAGACCTGTTAAATTAACAAGGACTGGCGATTCATTTGCGTAATTCACTGACATCAAAATAATATCTTTCAAGATGTCCCACATGGATGATGTTATTCCAGGTTCCTTAAATTTCCATGGATGCATACAGGATATTTGGGAGCATTATCATTGAAGAAAAATCAGTTAAATCATTGTGTTCCACAAGAATATTTAAAATACTCTGCATGAATTCTTGTGGTTGTCTTATTTTTTAATTTTTTTTTTTTGAGACAGAGTCTTGTTTGCTGTCACCCAGACTGAAGTGCAGTGGCGATCTGCGCAGTGCAAACTCCGCCTTCCGGGTTCAAGCCTTCCAAGTAGCTGGGATTACAAGGATGTGCCACTACCCTTGGGGAATTTTTGTATTTTTAGTAAAGTAGGGGTTTCACCATGTTGGCCAGGCTGGTATCAAACTCCTGACCTCAAGTGATCTGCCAGCCTCAGCCACCCAAAGTGCTGGGATTATAGGTGTGAGCCATAGCACCTGGCCCATCTTTTATTTTAAATAGCTGCTGCTGTGGATTTTTTTTTTCTTGACATGCCAAAACTTAATATATATATATATTTTTTGAGACATGGTCTCACTCTGTTGCCCAGGCTGGAGTGCTGTGGCACAATCTTGGCTCACTGCAACCTCTAGCACAATCTTGGTTCACTGCAACCTCTGCCTCCTGCCTCAGCCTCCTGAGTAGCTGAGACCACAGGTACCTGCCACCACACCCAGCTCATTTTTGTATTTTTTGGTAGAGACAGGGTTTTGCCACGTTGACCAGGCTGGTCTCGAACTCCTGAGCTTAACTGATCTGCCCACCTCCACCTCCCAAAGTACTGGGAGGTGGAGGCATAAGCCACCAAGCCCAGCCTAAATTTAGTAATTTTAAAGCCTGAAAGCTGCATTCTTTTCTTTTCTTTTCTCCTTCCCTCCCTCCCTCCTTCCCTCTTCCCTTCCTCCCTCCCTTCCTTTCTTTGTTTCTTCCCTCCCTCCCTCCCTCTGTCTCTCCTTTTCTCTTTCTCTCTTTGTTTTCTTTTTTCTTCAGAGTTTCGCTCTTGTCGCCCAGGCTGGAGTCAGCTCACTGCAACCTCTGTCTCCTGCGTTCAAGTGATTTTCCTGCCTCAGCCTCTCGAGTAGCTGGGATTATAGGTGCATGCCACCACACCCGACTAATTTTTGTATTTTTGGTAAAGACGAGGCTTCACCATATTGGTTAGCCAGGCTAGTCTTGGAACTCCTGACCTCAGGTGATCTGCCCGCCTTGGCCTCCCAAAGTGCTGGGATTACAGGCGTGAGCCATAGCGCCCAGCCAGCTGCATTATTTTCCTCCTAACTCAAGATGTAATTTACTGAACAGAATTGAGAAGAATGTGCCAAATTAGTGTCAATTATGTGGATTTGGGGCTATAATTTCGAAAGTGGGATAAACTTATAGTCATACTAAATCGTACCCTTAGAGTAAAATTTTATGCTTGATAACAGTTATTTTTTCTACATTAGAAATAAGGTGCCACTCAGGGAATTACATTCCAGATTTAAAGAAATGAATGGGAGGCCAGGCACCGTGGCTCATGCGTATAATCTCAGCACTTTGGGAGGCCGAGGCAGCCAGATCACCTGAGGTCAGGAGTTTGAGATCAGCCTGACCAACATGGTGAAACCCTGTCTCTACTAAAAATGCAAAAAAATTAGCCAGCCATGGGGGCTTGATCATTAGCTGAGATCATATGCATCACATGTTGGTTTCTTTTTTCAGTGCCTGGCTTTCCCCTGGGGTGTAAGCCTCATGAGGGCAGGGAGCTTGCTTGATTTGGTCCCGCCGTGCCCCTGGAATGATGGCAAGAGTGCTGCTCAGTAAGCCAGTCACAGGCAGAGCCCCTTTCTCAACTGAGGAGTGACTCCAGACGCAGCACAGTGCTCACCACAGTCACAGATGGCCTCTGTGCTTTTAAAACCATGAGCACTTTTCAGTTCCCACCTTTGTCAGTTCTCTGAAGCCTCAGCAGAGCGGACCTGAAATATGACCCCTCCTCCAGTTCCTCTGGCCTCCTGAGCCTCAGAGTCTGACTCTCCTCTTACTCTACCTTTCTTAAATGTTGGAATTCCAGAGGCATGGGCCTGATTTCTGTTCTCATACGCACTTTCTTCCTGGGCAGCCTCATCCACCACCATGGCTGCAAAGGCTATCCATGTTCTCCCCGTTATCTCTAGCTCCCATCTTACCTGGCTTTCTCTCCTTCCTCCCTCCCTCCCTTCCTTCTGTCTTTCCCTCACATATTATTGTGAGTGTGTGGTAAGAGGACTTAAAATCTACTCTCTTGGTGATTTTCTTTTTTTTTTTGAGACAGACTCTCACTCTGTCACTCAGGCTGGAGTGCAATGATGCGATCCCAGCTCACTGCAGCCTCCACCTCCCGGGTTCAAGTGATTCTTGCGCCTCAGCCTCCCCAGTAGCTGAGATTACAGGCACACACCACCATGCCCAGCTAATTTTTTTTGTATTTTTAGTAGAGATGCGGTTTCAACATGTTGCTCACGCTGGTCTTAAACTCCTAATCTCAGGCAATTCACCAGCTTTAGCCTTCCCAAAGTGCTAGGATTACAGGTGTGAGCCACCCTGCTGGCCTCAGTGATTTTCAAGAATACAATATATTGTTTTTATTATACTCACCATGTTGTACAGTAGATCCCTTGAACTGTTTCTTCCTGTCTACCTGAAATTTTGTATCCTTTGATCATCTCCCCTATTCACCCCTCCCTCTCCACCCAGCCTCTGTCAACCACCATTCTGTTCTCTGCTTCTATGGATTATACTTTTTAGCCTCTACATAGGAGTGATATCATGCAGTATGTCACTTAACATGTCCCCCAGGATCATCCATGTTGTCACAAATGACAGGATTTCCTTCTTTTTGAAGGCTGAGTGATGCTCTGTTGTGCACATCCACCACATTTTCTCCACCATTCCTTCACTGATGGCTGCTTACTTTGGTCAAATAGCTTGGCTACTGGGAATAGTGCTGCAGTAAACATGGGGCACAGACATCTCTCGGGCAAACTGAGGATATGAAATGGATATATCCTCTGTCATTTCCACTCCAATTTCTCCAGGCCTTGAAGCTCCAGCTTCGGGCCCCAACTCATGGCCTTCCATTCCCCAAGCAGCTTCACCCAAATGTCCCCGTTCTTAGAAAATGATGCCAGCACATCCCTGTTGTTCAGTCTCCGTGTCCACTGTTGTCTACCCCAGACAGTTCTGCTGCCACCATCACCTCTCTCTGCAGTCGCTGCAACATACTCTCAGGCCTCCCATGACCCCTTTTGTCACCATATTGGTCATGAAATTTTCCTTTTCTTTCTTTTGTTCAAGACAACGTTTCACTGTGTCACCTAGGCTGGAGTGTAGTGATGCGATCACGGCTCACTTCAGCCTCCGCCTCCAGGACTCAAATGATCCTTGCACCTCAGCCTCTCAACTAACTGGGATTGCAGGCATCTGCCACCACACCTGCCTAATTTTTATTATTCTATTTTTTAGTAGCGATAGGGTCTCCATATGTTGTACAGGGTGGTCTGGAACTGCTTGACTCCAGGTATCCTCCCACCTCAGTCTTCCAAGTGGAAGCTCTTTATGTGTTCCCGCCCATTAGCCAAGCTCAAAGGGACACATGGACAAAGCTCAGGATTATAATCAGAAACAGAACAAGGCTGAGTGCGTCGGCTCACACCTGTAGTCCCAGCACTTTTGGGAGGCAGAGGTGGGCAGATTGCTTGGGTCCAGGTGTTTGAGACCAGCCTAGGCAACAGTAGTGAGACCTTTTCTATTTATAAAAGCAACAACAGGAGAGATACTTGCCACGGGTGACAGGTGACCGGGGGAAAACCAGAAGGTGAATGGGAAGTCCCGGCATCCACTGTCCTGAGAACCTGAAGGCCTCCTCCAGGAACTGCACCAACGCAGGGGTTCATGTGTGCAGACTTAAGGCCTTCAAACCCACCTTTAGTGGATCCCTTGTGGATGATTTCCCATCTTAGTGCACACTTTAATAAAATACTCCAGGTGCTTAGATGAAGGTGTTCTTAATTATGCTGGTAGCACAGTCATGCCCATCTCATGCAAGTCACTTCAGCAGACTTGGTCCCTGCTTGCAGGCTCTACCATTCTGCCACTTGGCCTAATTCTAGGCCACAGTCTGAAGGAACCTCTTACTGTTGGCGCCATCTCCTGCCCATAGGAAGAGGTGAAGGCCTGGCCCCGAGAAGTCGGGAAGATTACTTTTCCTAGGGGATCGGGATAACAAGAAGTCTGTGAACCTGGGTGGGAACAAAGAATAGAACTCATACTTTTCCTAAACACGAATTGAAATAGAGTTTTCCATTCTGAAAGGAGGCTACAAACCACAGTGGAATCAACAGGACCTTTACTGCTAATGGAAATCACAGATGTGGCTAAGGTGGGAGAATCGCAGAATCCCCAAAGTTGGAGGATATAGTGAGCTAAGGTTGTGCCAAGGTTGTGCCACTGCACTCCAGCCTGGGCAGCAGAGGCAGACCCTGTCTCAAAAACAAAACAAAAAGAAATCACAGATCCCTTCATATCATGTATCAAATCATAGTTCTTGTAGGTATTTTGAAATATCACTTATGCTCATTAGTACTTAAAAATTATGGTAATTGACCTGGCGGTGGCTCACAGCTGCAATTCTAGCTCTTTGGGAGGCCAAGATAGGTGAATCGCTTGAGGCCAGGAGTTTGAGACCAGCATGGCCAACATAAGGGAGACCCCATCTCTAAAATAAATACAAAATATTAGCTGGAAATGGTGGCGTGCACCTGTTGCTCCAGCTACTCAGCAGGCTGAGGTAGGAGGATCGCTTTAGCCCAGGAGGTCAAGGCTGCAGTGAGCTAGGTTCTCGTCACTGCACCCCAGCCTTGGTGACAGAGCAAGACGCTGTCTCAAAGAAAAAAAAAGCATTATTTTGAGAAGGAGTCTATAACTTTCACCAGACTTGCAGTTCATGGCCAATCATTTTTAAAAGGCCTCAAACTCTTACAAATAGTACAAAAGAGGTATGGTTCAAGAGTGGAACATGGAGTCCCCCTTCAATAAATGAGTGACTTTCAGAGAATCAAAAGCCCCACAGATCCAAGAGTAGTCAGGTAGGGCTGCTAGAAGAGCCCCACTTTTGTGAGTCAGGAGGGAGGTGCTGGTGGCCTCAGCCAGGGCACTGTCCGGGGACAGGTTGAGGTCCACTGGACTGGCCAGAGCCAGAGGTGATTCAGCTTTTTCAAGGGACGTTCCCAGCTGGGCACTGGGACAGGATCCCAGAAGGTCCCAGAATGCATGTCAGGCAAGCAGCAGTCCCTGTGGAGTTTGGAGTAATGTGCACTGAGGAAGAAATGATGGAAAAGCGTCATCAGGATGGCTTTAGGGGTAGGTAGCTGTTGGGAGGTGGCACCAAGGGATTGATTCACAGTGCGTTAAATGGCAGACATGGAAGTGCTGTCATGTGCTGCACAGTGACCTCCCAGGCAAGGAGGGACGCATGCACAACGATGATCCCATAAGATTATGATGGAGCTGAAAAACTCCTATGGCCTGTCATAGCACAGACATCATGGGAGTGAACGACTATGCCACCCAGCCTAGGGGTGCAGGAGGTACACTGTCTAGGCTTGTATGAGTGCACTCTGTGATGTTCACACCAGGAACCACCTAAGGACCATTTCTCAGAACACATCTGTGTTGTTAATGGGTCCGTGACTGTGTACCTTGGGAAGCAGCACGTCACTGCTGTCCCACTCTGCACTGCCTGCCAAGCAAGTGCTCAGAATGCATTAAATACTGGGTGAACAGAGGAGGAGGAGAGCACTGGCACCCAGACAGGAGCCGCCTTTGGAATCACCATTTCCTAAGCCAAAGGACCTCCCCAGCCACCCACACCAAAGCCTGAAATTTCATACCTCCTCTCTGTAATGCAGAGGTCTGCAAGCTTTCTCTGCAAGGACCATGTAGGGAATCTTTTCAGTTTTGTCGTAACTACCCAAGTCTGTCCTTTTAGTGCCAAAGCCAACAAAGGTGACACAAAACGAAAGGGAGGAGCTGTGTGTCAATGGGACTTGACTCACAGACACCAACATTTGAATTTCATCTAATTTTCGCATGTCATGAAGTATTATTCTTTTATTTTTTTAACCAGTAAAAAATGTTCTTAGCTCATTGGGCAGGAGAAAAATAGGTTGCAAGCTGTATTCGGCTTAAGGGTAGTTTGCTGACCAAGGGAAAGGGGAAAAAACAAACAAACAAACTTGCTCCAACCCACCTTTCCCTCCAGTCCCCTGTAGTCTCCCCCACCCTTTTTTTCTATGGTAACAACAAAATTGTCTCCACCATTAATTTTGTTACTTTTGATTTGGTTTTCTATTACATAGGAAATTCCATTCTCTCCATTGAAACTCCACCATTACCATGTACTCAATTCCCAAACACATTTGGGTCTCTTGATTCAGTTCCACTCCATTGATCTTCTTGGTTCTTCCTGCATCAGGACTGAAGTTACTAGTTAGCAATACATGTAAGCATTGTGCAAATTTCTTTGTACTGGGATTTTCAGAAGACTGTTCTAGTGCTGGAAGGATGGTTTAAAAGAAAGGTTCAAGTCTGGGGGTGGTGGTTCACGCCTGTAATCTTGGAAAGCCAAAATGGTCCCATCATGAGGTCAGGAGTTCAAGACCAGCCTTTTCAAAATGGTGAAAACCCGTCTCTACTAAAAATGCAAAAAAACTTCAGCTGGGCCTGGTGGTGGGTGCCTGTAATCCCAGCCACTTGGGAGGCTGAGGCAGAAGAATTGCTTGAACCTGGGAGGGAGAGGTTTCAGTGAGCCAAGATTGTATCATTGCACTCCAACCTAGGCAATGAGAGCAAAACTCCATCTCTAAAAAAAAAAAAAAAGGTTTCTTTCATGTCCATAGTTCCTCCCAAACTGCCCTCTAGAAAGTGAGCCCCTTATGCTCCCATACACAGGATGCTAGGCTCCCAGTTTCTTACCCTTGGTGGGTTCTATAAATAATTTCAACCTTGGCAATTAGCTAAGCAAGAAACGTTTCACTAATGTTATAACTGAGTATATTTTTATACATTCACTTACTTTCTTTCTGGGACCTGCCTGTTCATATCCTTTTCTATTTTCCCCCATAAAGTTAATGATTTTACCAATTGTTAGGAGCTCTTTACATTTTTTTTTTTTTTGCTGGAGTGCAGTGGCACAATCTCAGCTCACACTGCAACCTCCACTTCTGGTTCAAGTGATTCTCCTTCCTCAGCCTCCCGAGTGGCTGGGACTACAGGTGTGTACCACCATGCCCAGCTAATTTTTGTATCTTTAGTAGAGACGGGGTTTCACCATGTTGGCCAGAATAATCTTGATCTCTTGACCTCATTATCTGCCTGCCTCGGCCTCCTAAAGTGCTGAGATTAAAGGTGTGAGCCACCGCGCCCAGCCTGCATGTCTTTAATATGTAAATATTTACTAGTTACAGGCATTATTATATTTTCTATGTAATGTGTGTACTGTCTCCTCATGTATTATGTGTATCGACAAAAACTGACCCAATTGCCCTGTAGACTGCTCTTTTTGATAAACACAGAAATTGACCCTTCTGGTCTTAAAAAGCCTGAAACTTATGTTTATTTGATCTCAGCTTTTTTCCTCAGGAAACAACCTTTAGACCTCTCACAAAAAGTATCAAAGAACTGAAACCAGATCACAGCAGCAAATGCAGTGACCACCCCCAGTTCACCATGATTACATCCTTGCCCTTCCCAAGTTCCTATTTTCTCACATATTGTTACATTCTTTGCCTGCTATATAAACCCTGGGTTGTAGTAAGTCAGGAAGGTGGATTTTTTTTTTCTTTTCCTTTCTTTCTTTCTTTCTTTTTTTTTTTTGAGGTGGAGTCTTGCCCTGTCACCCAGGCTGGAGTGCAATGGGTCGATTTCAGCTCTCTGCAACCTCTGCCACCAGTGTTCAAGCAATTCTCCCGTCTCAGCCTCCTGAGTAGCTGGGATTACAGGCGTTTGCCACCATGCCTGGCTATTTGTTTTTTTTTTTCAATTCTTAGTCGAGACGGGTTTCACCATGTTGGCCAGGCTGGTCTTGAGCTCCTGATCTTGTGATCTACACACCTCAGCCTCCTAAACTGCTGGGATTACAGGCGTGAGCCACCACACCTGGCCAGGAGGATGGATTTGAGACTGAGCTCCCAGCTCCTCTGCTGCAGTACCTGATTAAAACCTTCTTCCTTGACAGTACTCGTTGTTTCAATCATTGGCTTTCTGGGCAGCGGGCAGCAGGACCCAAAACAAAACCCTGGTGTTTCATAACGTTACAACAATGAAGCAACAGATACTCTTTGTTAAGTAGTTGCTTCAAAACACAAAGGAGTACAGTTAGGTCTCTCTTCTTCCCGGGGCCCCTAGCCTCCACATGCTTTCCCTGGAGGCCACTACCAGTTGACTGTCTCCTTCAGCTATATCCATGTGACATCTCTTTGATATTTTTGAGTATATATGTATTCCTTGCCTCAAATGGTAGCACATGATACAAATTCTGTTTCTATTATAACTACTGTAGTTCCTTTTTTTTTTTTTTGAGATAGTCTCACTCTGTCACCCAGGATGGAGTGCAGTGGTGCAATCGCAGCTCACTGCAACCTACACCTCCTGGATTCAAGCGATTCTTGTGCCTCAGTGTCCCAAGGTACTGGGACTCCAGGCACGTGCCGCCACACCTGGCTAATTTTCGTAGAGATGGGGTTTTGTCATACGGGCCAGGCTGGTCTTGTCCTCAAGTGATCCAGCTGCCTCAACCTCCAAAAGTGCTGGGATTACAGGTGTGAGACACCATGGCTGGCCTTCTAGTTCTTTTAAACTTATAGTTCTATTTACTAAAAAACCCAATGCCTTATTTTTTCCTTGGTTGTGTATTAGTCCTTCCTGTCGATTTTCCATAACTTATTTAACCAGTGCCTTATTGATGGGCATATGCTAGTACAACAAGGAAGTGATACATACTCTTCTGGAAAGGCCATTTTATACACATGTGAATTTAAATTACTCTCCTAGAATTGACGCTCCCACTGGAAATTTCATTCACTGTATCATTACAGTGAATGAAATTCATTACATGCCACCAAATTCTTTGTTTTCTAAGACAGGGTCTTGCTCTGTTGCCCAGGATGGAATGCAGTGGTGCAATCACAGCTCACTGCAGACTTGACCTCCCCGGCCCAAGCGATCCTCCCACGTCAGCATCCTGAATAGCTGGGACTACTAGTGTGTGCCACCATGTCTGGCTAATTTTTCTTTTTACTTTGTAGAGATGGGGTCTCACTATGTTGTCCACAGTAATCTCAAACTTCTGGGCTCAAGTGATCCTCCCGTCCCAGCCTCCCAAGGTGATAGGATTATAAGCATGAGCCACCGCACCTGACCCATTTCTATTTTTGAGCCGGGCACGGTGGCTCATGCAAGTAATCTCAGCACTTTGGGAGGCTGAAGCAGGTGGATCACGAGGTCAGGAGTTCGAGACCACCCTGACCAACATGGTGAAACCCCGTCTCTACTAAAAATACAAAAATTAGCTGGGTGTGGTGGTGCTCGCCTGTAATCCCAGCTGCTCGGGAGGCTGAGACAGGAGAATTGCTTGGACTCGGGAGGCAGAGGTTGCAGTGAGCTGAGGTCATGCCAGGGTTAGACAGAATGAGATTCTGTCTCGAAAAAAAAAAAAAAGAAGTGAGGTGATTTTGACATATAAGATCCTTTTGTCTGTCTTCCTTCCTTCCTTCCTTCCTTTCCTTCTTTCCTTCTTTCCTTCTTCTTTCTTACTTTCTTTCTTCTTTCCCTCTCTCTTACTTTCTAGACAGAGTCTTGCTTTGTCACTCAGGCCAGAGTGCAGTGGTGCAATCTTAGCTCACTGCAACCTTTACCTCGCAGGTTCAAGTGATTCTCCTGCCTCAGCCACCTGAATAGCTGGGGTTACAGGTGTGCACCACCATGCCCAGCTAATCTTTGTTAGCCATCAGTCGGCTGGGTGAGAGACAAGGGGTTCAGGAACAGCCTGGGGGGAATTGCTAGGAGGCATTCAAATTTCCCAGATCAGCTGCCCTAGTGTCGGGGTGACAGTCCTGGTGGAGTAGGGCATGAGTCTGGGGACAGCCATGCTAAACAACAATTCCAGGAGAAGCATACCCCCAACTCACTGCCAGGAGAACCAATTCTGCCATCCCCAGCACAGTCTGAGCTGTCAGAGGCCTCAGGCTCTTCTGCAAGGCCCAGTCCTCCTTCACCTCCTGGTTGAAGTCCTGGAGCTGTGGCCGGAAGAGAAGTTGCCAATGGGGAGCCAGGGCTGGGAAGGCCTGAGCATGTGCTTGACAATATGTGACCCTGGAGCTGGGGTCTGAGCACACCAACTGCACCTGGATCCTCCAGTGGCAGCAGAAGCCACATGGGGGCCTGGGGTGAGGGGGGAGGCCTGGCAGGTGGGCCTGCATTCTCCTATGAAGAGCTAGGACTGCACTGGCTGTGTTTCCTCGTGGTGGTGGAAGTGTGGGGAGGTGCCTGGACAGTGGCCTGGGCTCTAACCATCTGCCCAGCCTGCGTCTAGATCTGCCTAGGTGGGAGATCCAAGGTGTCTCTTGGTTCTCAGAGGATCTAGAAGACAAGACCCTGGATGTGCTCTGGAGAAGGGTTTCAGAACATCTCCTTTTTGCCCTATTTGGAGAATGAGGCCAAAGAGTGAGGCACTGATCCCAGCCTAGAAGGCCCTGGCCCTTGCAGAGAAGGGACGATGGCTGCACCGAGTACCCTGCTTGGACCTGTGTGCCTGCTGTGGCTGGGTGGTGGCCCTGTACTTGGGGGCCAGTAGGTGGACACCGTCTCTGGGCTGCCTGTGTGAGGCTAAGAGCACAGTAGAGGCCATTTTCATGTCCAAGTTTGTCCCCAGGCCTTGAACAAATGGCCACATCAAGGCACAGGGACCCCCAGATTGGGCTGTGGATGTCTCTGGGTTCTTTATGGAAATGGATGCACCCTAGCTGCCCAGACCTTGCCTGTCTTGCTGCTGGCTACCTCCACAGATCCTCCCAGTGTGTGCAAGACCCAGGAGGATCTGAAAGATGCCTTATCATCAGCCAGAACCTGGTTAGGGGTGGGAAGCTGAAGGCTTGGGGAAGGAGAGTGTGCTGTGGGGCCTGAGCTGGGTCTGTGTCCACCAGGGTCATGCAAGCTGTGATTCAAGAGAAATGGTGAGGGCTGCTGTGCACTCAAGGTGCCCACACTCCCTGGTGAAAGAGTCTGTTGAACTCTCTGTGACTGCTGTGGCTGGGAGAGCCTGATGTCTCTTCCCTGTGAATGTACCCTGGCTCCACTCCACCCCCAGCCATGACTGACCCTCCAGTGTATTTCTCAGATACAATCTCAAATTAAGGTCCAGTACAGTGTCCTCTGTGGACCAATAAAGAGGTGGCATCCAGACTTAATGTTTATACACCTCAGAGCGTCCTGTCTGTGGGATAAACTTGTGGCTCCTACAAATGACAAGACTTGGTCATTCTTGCACTAGTGAGTCATTCCTAACTTAATGGTGCACTTTTGGGTAAGGGAAGGCATGTAGTGTGGTGGGAAGAGCCCACACTCATGGGTGGGTTCCTATCCAGGCCTTGTCACTTTCCAGTCAAGTCTGTTAAACTTTCTGGGTTCAGTTTTCTCATCTGTGAAAAGAGATAATAACGGCTACCTCATAGGGGAGCTGGGAGGAACCAGCACTATGTGGAGTTCAGAGAGCCGTTCTTCCTTCTGCTGGGCACTTGGTGTCTGTGAGGGGTAGAGTCCTCTTGAGGATGTCACTGAGCTGACCTGGAGACTGCTTGCCTGGCGCAGTCAGGCCAAACATCCACGCTGAGGCTTACGCCGGGAGAAAGCAGGGGGTCTATTTGCAGGGCACAAAGCAAGGAGAACTGGGAAGCTCACATTTAACACACAGCCTCCCTGATGGCTTGCAAGCAAGAGTTTATTATATTTTAATTAAAGTAAAATTAAATTTGCTGAAATTATAAATTTTATTTGAGATGGAGTCTCACTCTGTCACCCAGGCTGGAATGTGCAGTGGCGTAATCTTGACTGGGACTATAGGCATGAGTCACCATGCCTGGCTAACTTTTGTTTTTTTTTGCTTTTGTTTTTTTTTGAGACGGAGTCTCCCTCTGTTGCCAGGCTGGAGTGCAATGGCACAATCTCAGCTCACTGCAACCTCCGTCTCCTGGGTTCATGCGACTCTTCTACCTTAGCCTCTTGAGTAGCTGGGATTATAGGCATGTGCCACCACACCCTGCTAATTTTTGTATTTTTGGTAGAGATGGGGTTTTACTATTTTGGCCAGGATGGTCTCAATCTCTTGACCTTGTGATCCACCCACCTCGGCCTCCCAAAGTGCTGGGATTATAGGCATGAACCACTGCACCTGGCCAACTTTTGTGTTTTTAATAGAGATGGGTTTCACCATGTTTGCCTGGCTGGTCTCAAATTCCTCCCTCCTTAGCCTCCCAAAGTGGGATTACAGGTGCGAACCACCAAGCCCAGTCCTAAAATTTCAAATAGAGGCCAGATCTTGCTATGCTTTTCAGGCTCTTTTTGAAACCTGGGCTCAAGCCATACTCTGGCCTTGGTCTCCCAAAGTGCTGTAAGCAAGAGACTGGAGTGCAATGGCTCTATCTCAGCTCACTGCAACCTCTGCCTCCCAGATTCAAGCAATTCTTGTGCCTCAGCCTTCTGTGTAGCTGGGACTGCAGGT
Organism: Cebus imitator; assembly: GCF_001604975.1. NCBI lineage: Eukaryota > Metazoa > Chordata > Mammalia > Primates > Cebidae > Cebus > Cebus imitator. The sequence continues at coordinate 52,509 of NW_016107949.1, read as the reverse complement.
GCACACCATCATGCCCAGCTAATTTTTGAATTTTTAGTAGAGATGGGGTTTCACCATTTTAGCCAGCCTGGTCTCAAACTCCTGGCCTCAAGTGATCCACCTGCCTCAGCATCTCGAAGGGCTGGGATTACAGGTAAGAGCCACCGTGCCTGGTCAATTCAAAGGTTTTTTGATTTGCAATTGGTTAAGGAAGAGTAACTTTGTTTAAAACTTTGTGGTCAGCAGAAACAAATGTTAGCTCAGGCTGACAGGTGTGACCTCCTCCAGGCCCCTCAGGAAGAACTTTAGGACAAAGAATAGCAGTCCAAGTTCCATCCTCAGCTCCCCTTATTTGAGGTCTCTTTGCCAGTGGATCTGTCCTTGGGGGTGCGAGTTTCTGAAAAACAACTCAGACGTATGTTCAGATGTTACCTTTCCTTTCCATGGAGAACCAAACATCTTGTGACTAACTTCCTTGGCTACCGTTCTTGCTTGTCAGGTTGCTCACTGACTTCTCAGGGCTAGCTAAGTGCCTGGAGTTTTCATGGAAGGAACTCAGAGTTTTCCCTATTTCCATGCTTGTGGGACTCCAGCAGGCCCCTAATAGGGGTCCCTGCTTCATCTCAAAAAGATGTTGGTATTCATTCAAGACAGGGAACCTCAGTTTGGCTGAGCCTCTTCTGGTCCAGGACTTTCCAAAGGCGCTGGAGAAAGGCAATAGTGTTGGTGTGGGGGATCTCAAGCTCAGAACCTTGAGGTGGGCAGGCTGTAGAAATAAACAGCAGAAATGGCCGTGGACATCCAGACACAGGGCAGTGAGCCTCCTGCCTCAGGTGGTTTGCCAAGATTCCCAGGACGTTCCAAACCCAAGCCTCTTTGGTTCATTCACATCAATGGAATATCGACCATGTTCCAGGCATGATGCTAGATGCTGGGATACAGTCAGGACATGTGAGACTTCCTCTCGGTCTTCTGAGCAAATGCTTAAATATTTAGTCATTTGGAAAGAAGGCCAAAGAAGTACCAGGCACCCACATCCTGTGAGAGAAGTTTGGCCCAGTCTGGGCTGACGGCCAGGCTTCCCAGAGGAGGTGGATTCTGCCCTCCTGCTCTTCCCCCTTCCCTGGGCCCCTCCTTCAGCACACAATCATCTTCAATGTCCTCCCTGCACTTGAGCCTGAATCCCCCTCAGTGGTTCCCCTCTTCTACATGCAAAGGGCACTCTCTCCATTTTCCTCTTCACTTTGACCTGGCTTCTGCATCCACTGTATACAAATTGTTTTTGTCAGGGTCCCTGACAGCTTCCAAGTTGCTAACTGCCTGGGTCCTTCTCAGACTTCACCGTTCTCGGCCTCCAGGCAGCATTCTGCACAGCGACCACTGACTTGTGAAGCTCCCTGGCTGGGCTTCTCTTGGTTCTTCTCCAGCTGCATTCCCTCTCTTGCTGTGTCCTGGGACTTCTGGTGCGCTTTAGGGCATGATCTTCACTGCACCTTCTTCCTTGGGTGCTTATCATTGCAATGGCTTTAAACACCATAAATATATTGGCAGTCCAAATGATTTCTCTAGCCAGGTGCTTTGGGGGTCTAGACTCCCATCTCTGCTGATGCTCCATAGAATATCTGCCTTCTGAACTTTTCCACATGAATGTCTCATCATAGGACTGTCAATCATGCTTCTTACTGCCCTTCAAATTATTCTTGACCTTGTCAGTCTAAGCTGGCCTAGGGGTGGCTTTTTAAAGCTGTAATTGGTGAAGTAGTAACAGCCACTGGTTTTTGTCTGGGTGGGGGTGTCCAGTGCTTTGTGGGTGGCACAGTGAGCTTCCTTCCATCCCTGCTTAGATGCAGTGACGAAGTGGCCTCGCTTGGTCTCATTTCATCTTGGCCTCCAAGTAGCCCTGTCTGGGACTTGTATTCTGTGAAGCTGCTTATGTCCAGCAGGCTGTCAGCATCACATTACCTTCCAAATGGCAGGGGATTCTCTTTTTTTTTCTTTCCTTTTTTTTTTTTTTTTTTAGTAATTGGTTTTTTTTTTTTTTTTTTTTCTTAGTAACTGCTAGAGGCTTCTCTTTAAACACTTATTTTTCTCAGAAGTTTGCCCTTGGTTGCTCCCTGTGGCCTTGTGTCCTTGCTTTCCTGGGGTAGCCTCAATGCAAAATATTTTCCTCTTGTCTTATTGATCAGAATGAAGTGCTGGCATTTGGATCTGAAAATCTACATCCTATAAGAAAATTCCTGATGCTTTTTAATGTTAGCTGCTATTTATTTAATCACCTACTACATGCCAGGTATTGATTCACAATCACCTTACAAACTCTTTTTTTTTTTTGAGAGGAAATCTCACTCTTGCCCAGGCTGGAGTACAGTGGTGTGAGCTTGGCTCACTGCAACCTCCACCTCCTGGGTTGAAGTGCTTCTCCTGCCTTAGCATCCCAAGTAGCTGGGATTACAGGCAGGCACCACTGCACCTGGCCTGACTCTTTTTGTTGACAATACAACACATTATTATTACCTATAGTCACTATGCTATACAATAGCTCTTCAGAACTTATCCATCCAGCCTAACTAAAACTTTGAAGTCTTTGCCCAGCATCTCCCCATTTCTCCACCATCCCCACAACCCAGCCCACATGATCATTGTAACAGACACAGAAAAGCATTTGGCAAAGTCATGTTTTTCATGACAAAAAAAAAAATAAAAATAAAAAAAGAAAAAAACCTGGAATAGAAGGAAAATTCCTCAATCTGATAAAGTACATTTACAGCAGACCTATAGTGAACATTATTCTTATTGTCAGAGGTGTTTAAACCAGAATGACTCCATCTTGTATAAGGACTGGGTAAAATAAAATAAAACTGAGACCTACTGGGCTGCATTCCTAGGAAGTTGGGTACTCTTAAGTCACAGGATAAGATGGAAAGTCAGCACAAGATACAAGTCATAAAGATCTTGGTGATAAATTAGCAGGCAGTAAAGAAGCTGGCCAAATCCTATCAAAACCAAGATGGCGATGAAAGTGACCTCTGGTTGTTCTCACTGCTCATTATATGTTAATTATAATGCATTAGCATGCTAAAGACACTCCCACCAGCACCGTGACAGTTTATAGACGCCATAGCAATGCCAGGAAGTTACCCTTTATGGTCAAAAAAAGGAAGGAACCCTCAGTTCCGAGAATTGCCCACTCCTTTCCTGGAAAACTCATGAATAATCCACCTCTTGTTTAGCATATAATCAATAAATAACCATAAAAATGGACAACCAGCAGGTGTTGGGAGCTGCTCTCCCTGTGGAGTAGCCGTTCTTTTATTCCTTTACTTTCTTAATAACCTTGCTTTCACTTTATGAACTCCCTGAATTCTTTTCTTTTTTTTTTGGAGACAGAGTTTCGCTCTTGTCAATCAGGCTGGAGTACAATGGGGTGATATTGCCTCACTGCAACCTCTGCCTCCCATGTTCAAGCGATTCTCCTGCCTCAGCCTCCTGAGTTGTTGGGATTACAGGTGTGCACCACCACGCCTTGCTAATTTTGTATTTTATTTTTTATTTATTAATTTTTTTAGTAGAAATGGGATTTCTCCTTCTTGGTCAGGCTGATCTCAAACTCCCAACTTCAGGTGATCCACCTGCCTCAACTTCCCAAAGTGCTGGGATTACAGGCGTGAGCCACCACGCCTGGCTTACTCTCACCATTTTTATTTCACAGAGTACTGGAGGGGAGAAAAGGAAGTTAAAGGTACAAGACTGGAAAATAAGAAGACAGTCATTATTAGCAAAGAAATATGATCCTATATGTAGAAAATGTTAAGCAATCTCAAACAACAAAACAGGGAGGGCACAGTGGCTCATGCCTGTAATTCAGCACTTTGGGAGGCTGAGGCAGAAGGATCACTTGAGCCTAGGAGTTTCAGACCAGCCTGGGCACCATAGTGAGACCTTGTCTCTACAAAACATAAAAAAATTACTTGGGCATGATGGCATGTGCCCATAGTTCCAGCTACTAGGGAGGCTGAGGTGAGAGGATCCCTTGAGCCCAGGAAGTTGAGACAGCAAAGAGCTATGATGCCGCTACTGCACTCCAGCCTGGATGACAGAGAGAGACCCTGTCTCAAAAATAAAGAACCAAAAAACCCCAAACAACAAACAAAACAAAACCAAAGAAAAATACAACCCTTTTAGGAATAATAAATAAATTCAGCAAGATTGGAGGATACAAAATCAATATACAAAAATTAATTGTATTTCTTTTCCTTTTTTTAAAAAAAAGTTATTTCCCTACCAGTAACTAGTTTTGTTGCTTCGAAATTGTATTTCTTTATACTAGTAATAATTCAAGAATGAAATTATGTAAACAATTCCATTCACAATAGTATTAAAAAGAAAAAACATACTTATAAATAAATATTTTTAAAAAGCGGTGTGGGCCTTGTATTCTGAAGACTATAAAACATTTTTTGGAGTGCAGCACTGTGATCTCAGCTCACTGCAACCTCCGTCTCCTGGGTTTAAGCGATTCTCCTGCCTCAGCCTCCCAAGTAACTGAAATTACAGGTGCCTGTTACCATACCCAGCTAATTTTTGTATTTTTAGTAGAGACGGGGTTTCACCATGTTGGCCAGGCTGGTCTCGAACTCCTGAGCTCAGGTGATCCACCCGCCTCAGCCTCCCAAAATGCTGGGCTATAGGCATGAGCCACTGTGCCCAGCCATAAAACATTATTAAAATAAAGAAGATTAGCTAGGTGTGCTGGCTCATGCCTATAATCTCAGCACTATGGGAGGCTCAGACAAGAAGATCATTTGAGCCCAGGGTCTCAAGACCAGCTTGAACAACATAGGAAGACCTACAAATAATAATAATAATAATAATAATAATAAATTAACTGGGCATGGTGGCGCAAGCCTGTGGTCCCAGCTACTCTGGAGGCTGAGGTGGAAGAATCACCTGAGTCCAGGAGGTTGAGGCTGCAATGAGCTATGATCACATCACTGTTCTCCAGCCTGGGTGAGACAGAATGAGAAAAGAAAATCTAAATGGAGAGATGATCTATCTTCATGGATTGGAAGAGTCAGTATCTTTATAATGGTGACTCCCAAACTGATCTAGAGAGTCATCATAAGCCCTACTGAAATCTCAAAAGGCTTATTTTTCCCCCATAAAAATTGACCAGCTCCTTCTAAAATTGATATAGAAATGCAAAGGATCTAGATCAGCTAAAACAATTTTGAAAAAACAAAAAAACAAGGTTTAAAGACTACCTGATTCCACCAGGTGCGGTGGCTCATGCCTGTAATCCCAGCAGTTTTGGAGGCTGAGGCAGGTGAAACAGCTGAGGTCAGGAGTTTGAGACCAGCCTGGCTAACATGGTGAAACCCCCTCTCTACTAAAAATAGAAAAAAGTTAGCTAGGCATGGTGGCAGGTGCCTGTAGTCCCAGGTACTCAGGAGGCTGAGACAGGAGAATTACTTGAACCCGGGAGGCGGAGGTTGCAGGGAGCAGAGATTGCATGACAGCATTCCAGCCTGGGCGACAGAGTGAGACTCCAGTCTCACAAAAATACATACATACATACATACTTACATACATACATACATATTACCTGATGCCAACATTAAAAAAGTAAAGTTATAATAATCAAGGTGAATAGAATTGGCATAAAAATAGGCATATAGACCAGTGGAGCAGAACTGAGAGTGCAGAAACAGACCTTACATTTCTGGCCAGTTGATTTTATTCTCGATATTTTAGTATGCTTTTTACTGAAGTAAAACATGCCATGAACACACCCATGCAGCTACCACTCAGATCAACAAACAGAACATTACCAGAACTGCATATCATCCCCTAGTGTTCCCTCAAAGTCAGTATCCTTCTCTTCCCAAAGGTAGCCACACTTTTGACTTCTCACACTTAACATTTGTTTTTGAGCTTCGCATAAATAGAATAACCCCTATGTAATTTTTGGTGTCTGGATTCATTCTCTTAATGTTATATTTTTGATATTCGTTCACATTGTTTCATGCACCTATGTTTTTTGTTTGCTGCACATTATTTCAAAAGTTGAGATATAATTCATGTATCATAATGTTCACCTTTGAAAATATACAATTCAGCCAGGTACGTGACTCACACCTGTAATCCCAGCACTTTGGGAGGCCAAGGATGACAGGTCACTTGAGCTCAGAAGTTCGAGACCAGCCTGGGCAACATGGCAAAACCCCGTCTCTACAAAAAATACAAAAATTAGCAAGATGTAGTGGTATGTGACTGTAGTCCCAGCTACTTGGGAGGCTGAGGGGGAGGATCGCATGAACCCAGGAGGTCTAGGCTGCAGTGAACTGAGATGGCACCACTGCACTCCAGCCTGGACAGTAGGGCCCGACTTGTCTCACAAAATAAATGAATAAAGTAAAATAAAAGTATGTTCAATAATGTATAATCATCACCAGCTGCTACTTCCAGAACATTTTAATCACACCAAAAAGAAGCTCCAAGTCCATTAGCTGTCATTCCTCACTTCCCCTTTTCTCTATCCCTGGTAATCCCTAACCTCCTTTCTGTCTCTATGGATTTGCCTACTCTGGACATTTCATATAAATGGAATCATACAATATAGGGCTTTTTGTTTCTGGCTTCCTCGGCCTCCCAAAGTGTTGGGATTACAGGCGTGAGCCACCGCGCCCGGCGTCTACATCTGTCTTTTAAGAACTAAGGAGAGTAAAGCTTCTGTTGATGAGTGCTCGGGGCTGCAGGAGGGTTGTGGTGTTGAGTGTGCTGTCCCTATGCAGGGACCATCTGGGTGGGTCAGCTCCTGCGCTGGCTGTCAGGGTGCGAGTTACACAACCCCTGGAGGTCCCAGTTCCTCGTCTGTAAAATGCGACGAGAGCAGCGCTTTTCTTACAGGTCGGTGAGGAAGGTTAGCAAAATTAACACACGCACTAGCACTAGGTAAGGGCTGAAGAAACACTCACTGAATCCACAGCTGTGCCAAGGAAGCTCAGTTCCAGGCACAAGGGATACAGCACGAAGGAAACAAAAGAGACGGATCCTACTCCCTAGGGGGACGGGCGAGGGTGAGGAACAAGGGAAGACCGAGGCCACACGGGCGGAGAAAGGTGGACGACACTGTGCGATGCAGAGGGTCCTCCGCCCTGGGAGATGTGGCAGAGGCAGCGCGAGGGCGCACCTGGCGCTGGAAGGGAAAGGCGGGTGCGGGAGCTACAGGGACAGCAGGAGGCTGGGCGAGGCTGCCGCGCGCCGCCAGCAGCGGCAGGGAGGAGACAAAGCTGGACAGTGGGCCCGTTTGCCGCTGCCTCGGCTTCTGATTTTTGTTCAGGAAGAGCCCGCGCTCAGCCCCATCTCGGCCATTCCCAGGAGCGAGCACAGGCAGCGCAGGACCCGCTCCTCCTCGGCTCCCCTTTTGGGAGCCGCTGCCTCTCCGCGCCTTCCCCGCGTCCGCTTCCCTCCAGGCTCGGCAGCTGGAAAGTGTCTAACGGAGGTTCAAGGAACCGCCTCTGGCCTGCAGAGGAGCAGGGAACATCCCTTGGGAACAGCAGTGCACCCCCTGGTCTCCACCAGGAACTTCCAGAGCTTGCGAGTCCGCTCGCTGCAGTCCCCCAGGCCGGCGCCGGCCCAGCTCACGCGCAGCTCGCCAAGGGAGAGGACCTGGAGCGTCAGCAGCTGGTCGGAAGCCAGGGGTTCCCTGTAACTTCTCGAAAAGGTTCCAGGGAGTTCTGACGGGCGCGCCTGGGAGAAAGGCAGCGCTGCGGTCCCTCTCGCTGAGCGGGAACTGCCCCTTTCTGCCGGACCTCTCCTCTGCCAGGGCTGGGGTTGGTACTGTCCCCGGGGCAACTCTTACGCAGCTCCAGACGCCATCTTCCTTGGTGGGCCAGCTATTGGGGAGCACCACCTGTGCCATCCCATCTCAGAATTGGTCTAGCACATAAGAGAGCCTGCGTGCTCATTGGTTTCCCAGATCCACCTGAATGTTACACTGTGTCGTGGATAGGCTGAGGCTGGAGCTCAGAGAAGGTCTGAAGGAGTTGGGGGGGTGTCTTCCCTCTGGGGGCTCACGCAGGCTTTCTGGGGAAGCCGTCTGAGCAGATGGGGCTTCAGATCCAGCTCCCTGTTAACTGTAAGCCTGTGTGGGCAGCAGCCGGCCAGGCAGCCTCCACCTGTGACGGGAAGGTCGTGGTGGACTTGGGTTTCCTTGAGGTTTCACCCTGGGTGTGCACCTGGGAATGCGAGGGCCATTTGTGAAAACGGTCTGTAGGAGTTTCCTAGGGCTGCCAGAACAAAATAGCATAGCCTGGGGCTTCAACAACACCTTATTTTCTTTCACGTCTGGAGACTGCAAGTCCAAGGTCAAGCCACGGTTTGGCTTGGTTTCTTCTGAGGTTTCTCTTTTTGGTTTGCAGGTAAACGCTGCTGCCTGTTTCCACACATGGTTGTTTGTTTGTTGAGAGAGACTCTTGCTCTGTTACCCTGGCTGGAGTGCAGTGGTGCAATCTCACCTCACTGCAACGTTTGTTTCCCTGGTTCAATAATTCTTGCGCCTCAACATCTCAAGAAGCTAGGATTATAGGTGTGTGCCACCAGGCCCAGCTAATTTTTGTATTTTTAGCAGAGACAGGGTTTCCCCTCGTTGGCCTGGCTGGTTTTGAACTCCTGGGCTCAAGCAATCCTCCCACCTGGGCCTCCCAAGTGCTGAGATTACAGGTGTGAGCCACAGCGCCTGGTCCCACACACAGGTTTTGTATGTGCACATGCACCCCTGGTGTCTCTTTGTGTCCAAATTTCCTCTTCTTAGAAGGACACTAGTCAAATTTGATTGGGGCCCACCCTAGTGAGCTCTGGTTAGGGTAATCGCCTCTTTAAAGGCCTTATGTCTGTAAGGTTTATTCTCTGTGAGGTCTATTGCCAAGTTTAAAATGAGGAAACTGAGGCCTGCATGAGAACAATTAGACGCCAATTTATTCAGCTGCCAGGCAAGGTTCCTTGGTCCTGGGGAAAGAGGCCAGGGAAGTCACACCTGACTCCTCTTAGGCATGGGGTTATATAGGGAGGGAAGGTGCTCTGATTGGTTGTGGAGAAACAGGACGTGGATGTGGCAAGCTGCTATAGGTAGGTAGGCGGGATTTCCGGTGAGTGGGCTGAACAGGGTAATACACTATTGGGCAGGTCTTGGTGGGGTTTCTTTTAAATTTTAGCGGGGTTTTCCAACTGCTGGCTGGGTGCCAAGTGCAGAGTTTAGTGTCGAGTGCAGATCCTGGTGCTGAGTGCAGAGGGGTTTTCCAATGGCTGGCTAGGTCCCCAGTGCAGAGTTTAGTGTTGAGTGCAGAGGTGGGTGTGGTGAAGCTAGATGCTAAGTGCAGATTCTGGTGACGTAATTTCAGGCGTGGAGAGGGACCGGAGTGTCCGAGCTCCCTGCGAGGCAACTGGCCTTACAATGTCCAAATACAGTACCATTGTGAGGTCTTAGGGTTTGGCTTTTTAAGATGTGAATTATTTTGGGGGCAGGGGTGGGAAACAATTTAGCCCTAGCAAGATCTTTCAGGCCTCAGGTCTCCAGCTGCGCAGCAAGGCAGAGTCCAGACTGCAAAAGGAGGCTCTGGGGGGTTTCAAAAGTGGGATCATCCTGTGTCACCTTAGGCTGGAGGTGGAAGGAAGTGATCTTCTGAGGCATCCTTTGCTTATTGTTTCGGCATCCAGGAGGAGAAACCGGGTAAGCACTGCCTTTGCGTATTTGGAAAGCCATTTGAATTCATTTCAAGTGTTACACATTTCTGGAAGCTATGCATAGCCAGGCTCTGGACACAAGTTGGGGACCTGCTCTGTGACCACAACCCAGCCACTCCCATCTCTGAGCCTGTTTTCACATCAACAAGATGAGAGGGAGAATGAGATGATCTCAGAGGTCCCTGCTGGCTCTAAACTCTCAGGTTTTTTTGTCATTGAGATTCATCCTCTTTCTGAGGTCTCTGCTGAATATGCTGGTCTTCAGCAGAGTGAGTGAAGGCCAAGATAAAGGCCTGTTTTCTGGGCTGGCCTTCAGTACCAGTGGAGAAGATAGCCCCTGTGACATGAGATGGGGCGCCCACCCCCAAATGCCTCCCCAGCAACTCCCTGGCATGGCTCTTTTTCCTGCCTCCTTGACCCCCTTAGAGCCCTGGGCCTGAGCCTCAGCAGGAGCTCACAGCTGTCTGTTGTTAGAGTCATTGCACCCCTGGCCTAGCTGCTCTGGGCTGGGGGCAAAGCTGGCCACTGTCTCAGAACGACCCTCATGGTGTCCCAGAAGACAGGGAGGGCCGTGGGTAGACTGGGCCCTGCTCACTCCTCTCAGGACAGAGTCTGGGTAAGTTTGCCAGAAAAGCCATGTCATCATTTGAGCTGGCCCTCAAAGATGAGAGCTCAAGGAGCAAAAGTGTAGATTGGTATAAATTGTCACAGTGTCCTGGAGGGGGCCTCTGAGGTCATTTGGTCAAATGCCCACAGCGTCTTCTGGGAAAACCAGGAGTTGAAGACTGTGCTGCCTGTGGGCCTCCCCTCTGCTTTAGTTTTTGCGGGGAGGGTGGGGTGAGGAGGTTCCTATCTGGAACCTCTTTCCTCCTGATCGTCTGACTCTAGGCCCTGAGTTTTAAACACCAGATTTCCCCTCCAGGCTGAGGCTAATCAAACTCCTACATTCATTTCTGCTCAGGATTGGTCTGCACAGGCCCTTTAGTCTTTAAACTTATCCATGTCATTGAGTCCATCTATTTGTTCCCTGCTACATGCACACTCCATCATCCTCACCCCCCATGACTGCCATGTTAGCAGTGCTGTGCTTGCCAGGGCATCTGGGTCTGTGAGGGTGCGGGCCCCTCTAGACCATCAATCTCAGCCATGTCTGCTTTTTCCCCACTGAAGTCTCTTGGCTCATCCACATGGCTGCCCACCCCCATTGACAATGCACATCCTGGTTCCCCCACCCTTGGGGGTTTCTTGGGGACGTCCCAGGTGGGATCTTGCTGCGTCCAGAAGCCACAACTTGCCCTCACTTCCCACACATTTAGATCCTGCTGCCTGGCAGGAATCCCTCTTCCCTCACCCTTCATCCTCCTTCTGGATTGGCCTCCCCAGCTCTGCACCTAGTGTGGGTTTGGGCAAAGCCCCTGCATCTTTCTGATGCAAAGTCTTTGTCCACCCCGCTCCATGCCGCCCTCTGCTCCATGCAAATCTGTGCAGGTGGGGCTGTGAGCATGCGCTGCCATGGTCTGGGTGCTGTCATTTCCTTCTGCCATGTGTGCAGGGTGGGGTGTCACCTTAGGGTGTCAGCTCAGGACCACGCAGATGGAGGGCCCTGGGACAGGGATGCTGGGAGCGTGGTTGCCTGCTCCAGGGAGGCCCAGACCTGTCTGCCCAGGTCCTCATGCAGGTCCCAGCCCTGCGGACATCTGACAGTGACCACAGTGGGTCATCAAGAGACAGGCGGACCTCCTTGCAGCCCGGAAACCCGGGCCTCGGGGAGGCTGTGGGTTAGAGAGGAAAGCCTCGTCGACAGGACCGCAGGCCTTGGGCATTTCCCCGCTGTAGCCTCTGTCCTGCAGCGCCCCCTGGCGGGCGCCTGGATATGACTTTTGAGGACCCCACAATTGCGGACCTGTGTACAGGTGTTTTTAACCACCCTCTCTTGAGCCCCTTCCCCGCACGTCCCCAACGCCGTCCTCACCGGGGGCTCTGCGGATCTTCTCCGCAGTTGGCGCTCCTACGCGGTCCTCCTGGGCTGGCCTGCGCTGCCGCCACGCACCTCCCTCTCTTTACTGTCCCCAGCTGCCTATTTATTTCCCCGTGTGACAGATTAGAACACCTAAGTACAGAGAGGCTGGCAGCCTTGCCAAGAGCAATAGGTCAGAGGTTAGAGTACTCCGCACCCCACTCCCCAGCTCCACCGGCACTGGAGTCGTCTGTATTGTCACATCCCTGGCTATTTCAGACCAACGTGATGGCACAGGTCACATAAAAACAGACACAAAACACCTGCTTCTGTCCCGGGCTGGTTGGGCTCGTGGCTCTCTGCTGCCCTCCAGTGGCCGCTGGTTTTCCTGGGTAGGGAAGGGTACTGACCTTATTCACAGCAGCAGATATTCCTCCAGGGTGTTGGAGGGTCAGACTATGGGGCACAATGTGGTCAGGACAGATCCGAGCCTTCTGTTATGGAGATGCAAGCTTAGGTTTGATGCATTACACAAACACATACACAGTCTTTCCAAATGCAGGTGAAAAACAATTTTTTAAATTTAATATTTATTTTATGTTTTATTTATTTACAGAGATGGAGGTCTCACTGTGTTGCCCAGGTTGGTCTCGAACTCCTGGGCTCAAGTGATCTGCCCACCTCGGCCTCCTAAAGTGCTGGGATTACAGGCGTGAGCCACCATGCTGGGGTTAAAGCAATTTTTCATATTCACACAGGCAACAAAACATTGACCTCCTTGAGTGAAAAGAAGATTTGTCCTATGTATGTCCCCAAATCTCCCCAGAAGCTAAATGGACTGTTTAATGGCAAAGGATTAGGTAAGGTGGTTGGCAAAAACAAACAAACAAAAAACTGGCCCGTTGGCATTTTAAACTATTAATTACGGAAAATTTCAAGCACACACAAAAATGAAGCAAATATCACAAAGTTCCATGTCACCTAACACACAAAAGTTTCCCGTTTCGAAACCGGGCAGTAACAGCTCCTTTCGTTCTTTTTCTTCCTTACTTCAAATTTATGACATTGGGAACTAGAACATCTGGCCGCTATCTCCACCTGGTTACAGAGGTTCGTGGAGGAAAGAACATCTACGCCATTGCTTTTCTGCCTAGACCAGCGCCGCCTGGGAAGGACTGAATCCATCTCACTTGCTGTGGACACCAGCGTGGACGACCTTGGCGCACAGCTCTCCTCCACTGGAGAGCTGTGTGCTGCCAAATGGAATCTCTGATCCCATGCAAGCCTGGGGCTGACGGCGAATTCCAACAATTGTTTTTTTGTAACCCATTGGGAAAAGGGGAGAAGTCTCAACACGCTGGCAGCTGTGGGATTCGAACCCACGTTTCCGAAACAACTGAAGCCTTGATCCTGGGCCTTACATGGCTCAGCCCACTACCTTTTTTGTCGGTATGCTTGTGTATTTTCCTTCCATATACAGCGTCCCAGGATCCCTAGAGCAACAGGGCTTTCGGGCAAATCCACAGGGCATTGCCGAACAGCCGCACCGTCCAGCAGGATTTCCTGGGCTAGAGGCACTGGCTGCGAAACCGCTGCACAAGCGCCCTCACCAAGAGGATCTGCGAAGCGCAAGCCTCAGAATCTGCTTTGGGAAGGTCACTCAGTTAGTCACTGCAGCCATCCCTCTTTGGGGAGTCGGCATGAAAACAGGGGAAGCCTTCTACATTCTCCCTCAAAAAGCAAACACGGAAAACCGGGCGCGGTGGCTCACGGCTGTAATCCCAGCACTTTGGGAGGCCGAGGGGGGCGGATCACTTGAGGTTAGGAGTTTGAGACCAGCCTGGGCAACATGGTGAAACCTCGTCTCTATGAAAAATACAAAAATTATTGTATTTTTACAGTAAGCCGCTTGAACCTGGGAGGCGGGGGGTAGTGAGCCAAGATCATGCCATTGCACTCCAGCCTGGGTGACAGAGCGAGACTCCATCTCAAAAACATAGAAATTAAATAAAATATATAATTAAAAAGACAACAAACCGTGAGCATTTATTGATTTTATTAATTTTAAAAAACAGAAAAAAACCCTGTACATCCATTCCATTCCTTTTTTTTTTTTCCTGTGAGATGTGTTCCTGAGGAGATGTTTAACTCTGACACCAGGGTCTTCAGGTGTGTGGCTAAAGAGCATTGTTTTTGCAAAAGTACCCATGATTATCCACATCTTTTGTTTTGCTTCAAAAACATCTTTTAATCCCCCTGACAGTGTCTTCACAGAGAAGTGTTTATTTGTGGTGAGGGCCAACTTATCAATTTATTTTTTCTTTTGGTGTCAAGTCCAAGAACTCTTCACCCAGCTCTAGGTCTAGGTCTTTTTGAAGCTGTATAATTCTAAATCTTACATTAAAGCCCACCATCTCCTCTGGGTTCATTTTTGTCTCAGCTGTGAGGCTTTGCTAAGGTTCATTAGTTTTTGGCTATGAATTTTGGTGTTTTTAAAAAATACATTTTTCTAATCAGGAAAAGAACATTCAATGTACAGTGTGCAAGCAAGCGTGTTGCAATAAAGTTTCTCTCCAAACAGGGTTTCTTGAGCAAATGTTGTTTAAAGGTGGAAACCTCTAGTAGCAGCGGCACCGAGTGAAGGAGACTGCAGAGATTGGGGCCAGGGTGGTTACTGGGAGATGTTACTGCGAGATGTTTCTGAAAGTCTAGATGCCACTGCCACACTAGGTTATGATTTTTTTAAGTTGAGAAATACTCAGGGTATGCTCAAGTTCAGCAAAAACAAAAAATGGGAGGAGTCGGAGAATGGATGTGCAGACTTTTCGCCTCCTATTTTAATTTATAAAATCAACACATGCTCACAGTCTGTTGTCTTTTTCATATTTATGTACTCTTATGGCTTCAAACAATTATAGCAAAGATTGTTCTTGTGTCTCTAAGTAAATCAGCATCATCAGGCACTTCTCAGAGAGTATGAACAGGAACCTGGAATCGCACTGTTTCTAAAGGCAGAATGCAGGATGGCATGATTAGGTCCCGATGGGGTTTCCATGGCCATCTCTGGCCACACTCCCAGGCTGTGCCCACCTCAAGGGAAGTCCAACTGTAATGCCAGGCTGATTTGTTCCCATAAACCATGTTACATGTCACCGCCACCCACATACATTGCTAGAACTAGTCCCACAGGGCTGCTTAATTATAGGAATGTGAGGAAATATATTGCTTCCATGCTCCCAGAAGAAGAGAAATGGACATGATAATCATCGGCAGTCTATACTGTAAAAGCAATTTTTAGAAGAGTGTGCTCATATTCCTTAAGACAGAGGACTATGTCTTTTTATACCATTAAAATTTATTAATGGTATCAAGAACTTTTGTTAATGTTGTCTATTACTACACACTATATTCAAAATTAAAAACTGAGAATTAAAAATATACTTATTAACTCATCCTATCATGTTAACATAAATAACGTCTCTTTAAATATAAAATAATTGTCTTTCGAAAATGAACAACAACAAATAGAGAGATGGTATTGTTTATACTTTGGGAAGTCTCTTTTGTATGTTTAGTAAATAGAAGATAGCTACATTCACATTCTACTTCTGAATTCAATCTGTTGTGATACCATACTTTATGGAGCCTCTAGGAAAAAAGGTCTCTGTGTACTTTTGAGAAAATGACACGGTCAATGCAAATAACACCTTTGAATTATTATGAAAATAATGTTGACCTCATTGAACTCTGATGGGGTCTCTGGGAACTCCAGTGATCCCACACCATGCTTTGAGAGACACTGCCTGAAGGTAGTTATCGTAATTGCTCAATGGCACTATCAAATGAACAAAGGTGAAATGCTTGCCATCTGTAATGTCTTCTATTTTTCTTTACTTTTGCTCTGAAAACTTCTGTTAGCTGAACTCATTGTGCTTTGATTGAAAGTATTCGGTTCTTCAATCAGGGGATAAACTTGCCTGCTAGTTTTTCCAGAAAAGATCTGTGAAGAGTGTCCCCATTATCTTAAATATTAGTATTGTTTTCTTCTGGTGTGCCTTTCCAACTTCCTTAGTGAATCCATTTGTCATTTTCTGATTAGTGGCTGAATAGGCACATTTGCTTTCATGTCCTTTTTAATCCTCTTTCTCTATCTGTCAAGACCCTAAATCTCATAGTATAAGAGCCGTTATCTCTAGCACACCCTTTCCTTCTACCTGTGGAGTTTAATATCTTACCCTTTTTTGGATAGCCCTCTGGCTTAAATCCTTTTATCAATAGGACTCATGGATTCTCTAAAATGGCATGAAGACACTGCTTCCGTCTTCCTTCTAATTAAAATATTCAAATCAGCAAATAGTTACTGAATGACTACCAGATACAAAAAATGTCCTAGTACATACAAAAGATTCTGTATTTATTTAAATCATTTTAAATTATGGGCTCTCAGCACTGATTTAAAAGTTACCAAAACAAACAATATATTGGAATAGAAAATAAGATATAAAAAGTCAGAGGACAAAAATAAAAATGTTTTAATTTGAGATTTATTTCACACTTTACATAAAAACAAAGCTACCATAGTTATCTTCTATCAATCCAAAATATTAATATATTACATATCATTGTGAGGACAGAGATGAATACCATGGGTTGTAGTGGTATCCGTCTCTCAGAACCTACTCTGTCTAAGAATCTAAGAATTGAGCTATGCATTTTCTTACTTCCAAAACTAATTTCTTTATAAAAGCATTTTCATAGTCAGTAAGTTCAGAATCAGAACAAATTATTTATCTCTAAGAATAGTACAAGAGCGAGCACCTAACAGGGATGATAAAAGCCCCAATATGGAGCAAGCAATACTCTCAATGGAGATTCAACTGAACTATTTGCCTTCTTCGCACTGTATATAAACTCCTTGCCACGGATAATTTTAGAACATTTAAGTGCATAGAACTAGTGAAAGAGCAAGAGTTGTCTGTTGTTTGTTTAAGGTGTGGAAATGAGCAGAGTTTACTGATTGCCTGTCATGTGCTAGTCCTCACATTTAGGTCTTGACCTTCATTAATTTCCGTAACCATCCTGTGAAGTGCTGACCTCATGAGACACACTAGGAAATGGGAGACACAAATAGGTAAGGACACCAACCAGATGGATGCCTACCTAAGTCTGTCTGGATCCAGATGTGAGAGCCCCTGATGTGGTTTGGTTCTGTGACCCCACCCAAATCTCATCCTGAATTGTAATCCCCACGTGTCAAGGGAGGGCCAGGTGGGAGGTGATTGGATGATTGGGGCAGTTTCTCCCCATGTTGTTTTCATGATGGTGAGTGAGTTCTCATGAGATCTGATGGTTTAAAAGTGGGTGGCAGCTCCCCCCACTCTCCTGCCGCCACATGAGACATGCCTTGTTTCCTCTTCTCCTGATTGTGAGTTTCCTGAGACCTCTCCAGCCAGGCAGAACTGTGAAGCAACTAAACCTCTTCTGCTTATAAATTACCCAGTCTCAGGTAGTATCTTTAGAGCAGTGTGAGAACAGACTAATACAGCTTCCAAGATGAAACAGCTTGTCGGGAGTCTCAGCTGCAAAACTGGGACCCAGTACACCCACCTATGAGTCAACCCTCAGTGGAGGAAAACTACTCCACACTAATGTCCCAGTGAAAGCCCCAACTTGGAGCATTCTGCTATCAGGGGAGGGGAGGCTCTGCCTCTTAGAGCTTAAAAAACAGTCTTCTGTATTATTTAGTATGATCAGTTTGAGGGCTATGTAAAGGGTGTCAGCAGATTTCCTCAAATCCCCTCCTCTGTTTTTAAACTCAGCTTCCCAATCTATACAATAAAACGAACAGACTTCTCTGGTGTCTGGGAATTATTTCCTCAGTTGGCCAGGGAGTGGATCAGCTCCTCATTCCTACTCTCCTTCTCAAGGAAGAAGCTCACAGGTGCCCTGGGATTAAGCCCTCAGGACTAATGGGACAAAGTAGGATTCCCCCCCATCCGAAGGCTAGCAGAGGGGCCTGCTGAGCCTCATGTCCCTGACCAGATGTCAGAGTACTGCTTCTCTCCCAGAGGGAACAAACGGAGATCCCTCCAGAGTGGAGACACCAGGTGGAGACGTAAATAGGGGCCCTGGAGATGAGGTCCCACTGGCAAGAGTAAATGAGGCTCAAAGATCTGGGTGACCGCCCCTTTCATGCCTTCTGTATGGTCCTTGTTTTTGGCAGCTTCGCACCCACCTTGGGATCCCTCGGTCCCTTTTTTTTCCTCCTACATGGTGCATTGGGGGGAAGGCATGCGCAAGCTGGCTTGATGCCACTGAAACTTCAGGTGAGAATGTCGCCCTTTATGTGCCCATGCCCTGCAGATGCCCACTCCCCACAGGAAGACCTCAAAATATCCTTGTCTTGGTCCAGGATGAAGGGCCTCAGCATTCAGCAACTTTGCCTCCC
Source organism: Cebus imitator (assembly GCF_001604975.1). Classification (NCBI taxonomy): domain Eukaryota; kingdom Metazoa; phylum Chordata; class Mammalia; order Primates; family Cebidae; genus Cebus; species Cebus imitator. Next base: position 34,384 of record NW_016107949.1, on the reverse strand, counting down.
ACAGAAGCATCACTCTCTCAAGGGATCTGAGTTCCAATGCTGGCTCTGTCATTCACCGACTATGTGGCCTTAAGCAGTTCCTTGACACTGTAACATGATATAATATTGATATAATTATGAATATGATATAGTATTCACAATAACGTAACATTTGAGACACAGTAATTGCTTAATACATGTTAGCTTATTGTTACCACTTCATATTTATTAGCTGTGCAATTATATTAGTTAGCTAGGGCTATCATAAGAAAATGCCACAGACTGTGTGGCTTAAAAAGAGAAATTAATTTTCTTACTGTTTTGGAAACTGGGAGTCTGAGACCAAGGTGCCAGCATGGTCCAGTTCTTCAGAGGGCCTCTCTTTCTGGTTTCCAGACAGCTGCTGTCCCAGTTGAATCTTCCTATCGTGAAGACAGAGAGATGCTTCTTTTTCTCTGTTAGTCTATTTGTACTGCTACAACAAAATATCAAAGACAAGGTAATTTATAAACAACAGAAATTTATTTCTCACAGTTCTGGAGGCTGGGAAGTCCAAGATCAAGGGTCTGGCAGGTTCAGTGTCTGGTGAAGGGCTACTGTCTGCTTCCAAGATAGTGCCTAGTAGCTGCATCCTCCAGAGGGCAGGAACGCTGGGTCCTCACTTGGCAGAAGGGACAGAAGATGCAAACTCACCCCCTTGAGTCCCTTTAAAAGGTTATTAATCCCATTCATAAAGGCTCCACCCTCATGACTCTATTACCTCTTAAAAGGCCACACTTCTTAATACTATCACATTGGCTATTATGTTTCAAAAAATGAATTTTAGGGGACATTCAGACTGTTTTTGTTTGTTGTTGTTTTTTTGAGATGGAGTCTCACTGTTGTTGCATGGGCTGGAGTGCAATGGTGTGATCTCAGTTCACTGCAACCTCTGCTTCCTGGGTTCCAGTAATTCTGCCTCAGCCTCCTGAGTAGCTGAGATTACAGGCACCCACCACCACACCTGGCTAAATTTTTGTATTTTTAGTAGAGACGGGGTTTCACCATGTTGGGCAGGCTGATCTCAAACTCCTGACTTCAGGTGATCCACCTGCCTCGGCCTCCCAAAATGCTGAAATTACAGATGTAAGTCACCCTGCCTGGCCACACTTTTCTAATAATGCCACAATCCTATTGTATTAGGGCCCCACCCTTATGATCTCATTTACTTGAAATTATCTCCTAAAGACCCTGTCTCTATGTACAATCACATTGGAGGTTGAGGCTTTCACATATGAATTTTTGGGGAATACAATTCAGTCTACAGCAGCAACCTTCATCAAAGAACTACTTAAATAAACTGCTCTAAGCCTACTTTCATCATTTACAAAATTGAGACAATTGTACCTTTTCTCTCTGCTGGGACATGAGAATTATTAATACATAGCAAGGTACTTGGAACACACTGAGGCTCCATAAATGTTAGCTCATTTTACCTCGATCTCTACTTACTAGGTATTTGACTTTCACTGTTACTTCACTCCTCTGATCTTCAGTATCCTAGAACCATGAGTTCTCAATTAGATGATGCTTAGTGCACAGTAATGCTAAACACATGTTGCTTATTAGTATTATTATTTTTCCTGTTATTAGCCCTTCTTACTATCTGTGTGACCAAGGACAACTTGTTTAACCTCTCTGAGACTCAGCTTCCTCATGGGGGAAGAATCGCCCCCCTTCCCAGCTTTGCTATGAAAATAAAATGGCTGCACCAGTGCTTTGTTCTCAGTTTTGCTTCTTGACTCTGTGACTTCAGGCAAGCTCGTTCTCTTATTTGGATCGAGGGCTCTTCAACAGCCCCATGGATCTCAGGATCTTGGTCTTACCAGCAGCTGTGGGAATGGTGAAGAATAAGGAGAAAACACTTTCAGCCTGATGCATGACTAGAAATGGTACTGATCTGTGAGGGCCTGAACCTATGCCTGGAGGCAGGGGATGAGCTCACTGCAGAGAACGAACTTGCCTCGGTCTCCATAGAGCCTAAGCAGGCCTGCATAATTCTCTTAGACCAGCAGCAAGCAGATACTTTCCCAGAAGCATCACAAACTCCTGAATCCGAGTGGGGCTGTGGCAGCAAATTACTCCCCAACTGTGAAGGGCACCATTTGAGGTCAACTCAGGGAAGCAGCCTCCCCCTAACCTGTGCCTAAGAGATCCAAACCCCTTTTTAAGGACCTGTATGACCTTTCCCTGCTCTAGAAGCCCTTCCATGCTCTACTGGGAAATATCCAGAACCCTTGGGCTGCTATGAAGGATTAGGAACTGCAGTAACCTGAGGTCAAATTCTGACCCCTTCATTGATTATTTCTGCACAGATACAGTTTTTTTGCCTTGACTCTGCAATCAGTTAATTATATTTTTTAGACCTCATTTCCCCAAACTGAAAGAAGAGTAATTTAACTTTCACATACATTGACCTTTCTCATTCTATGATTGAAGTCAGGGTCTGATTACCACATCCATCTATTATCGTATCTCTTGGCATGTGTTCTTTTTTCACCGTCTTTTCCACATAGCTGTGGAAACAATACAAATATTAATGATTACATGATTGTTAATCATTGTCTGAAATTCAGAACGAACTCTAGATCAATCTCATAACATAACTGTCTAAGATAAAGGGCTAATATCCAGAATCTACAAAGAACTAAAACAGATTTACAAGAAAAAAACAAACAAGCCCATTCAAAAGTGGGCAAAGGATATGAACAGACACTTTACAAGAGAAGACATACATGAGGCCAACAAACATATGAAAAAATGCTCATCATCACTGGTCATTAGAGAAATGCAAATCAAAACTACATTGAGATACCATCTCATTCCAGTTAGAATGGTGATCATTAAAAAACCTGGAGACAACAGATGCTGGAGAGTATGTGGAGAAATAGAAACACTTTTACACTGTTGGTGGGAGTATAAATTAGTTCAACCATTGTGGAAGACAGTGTGGCGATGCCTGAAGGACCTAGAAATAGAAATTCCATTTGTCCCAGCAATCCCATTACTGGGTAAATATCCAAAGGATTATAAATTGTTCTACTACAAGGACACATGCACATGAATGTTCATTGCAGCACTGTTTACAACAGCAAAGACCTGGAACCAACCCAAATGCCCATCGATGATAGACTGGACAGGGAAAATGTGGCACATATACACCATGGAATACTATGCAGCCATAAAAAACGATGAGTTCGTGTCCTTTGTAGGGACACAGATGAACCTGGAAACCATCATTCTCAGCAAACTGACACAAGAACAGAAAATCAAACACCGAATGTTCTCACTTATAGGTGGGTGTTGAACAGTGAGCACACATGGACACAGGGAGGGGAGCATCACACACTGGGGTCTGTAGGGGGGAAATAGAGGAGGGACAGTGGGGGTGAGGAGTTGGGGAGAGATAGCATGGGGAGAAATGTCAGATATAGGTGATGGGGAGGAAGGCAGCAAATCACACTGCCATGTGTGTACCTATGCAGCAATCTTGCATGTTCTTCACATGTACCCAAAAACCTAAAATGCAATAAGAAAAAAAAGGGTGGAAGTGAACAGCTATTTGAAGACAGTTGCATATGATAAGGGAAAACTTGAACTTTGAAGTGCATGAATTTGAGCCTCTTCTCTCAAATTTTAGTTTTCACCCCAACTATTTCTCTTATTGAATCATTTCAAAATGCAGGGAAAGAAGACAGTGTCAACAATGGAAAAACCTTAAATTCTACATCCCTGAATTCATCAGTATGCCTCTGTGAATCTTAGATATAGAATTTAAGGTTTTCCATTGTTGACATCGCCTTCAACAGTACAGCTTGCAGGCCTTGATCGAGCAGGCTCTCTCCTCTTTCTCACTTGTAGTTCTCATCAATAACCACAGAATGTGCTGGAAATGCAGCATCCTGAAATAGGAAGAGACTGTTCAGAAGAGCCCAGACTCCATTTCAATCTCCCCTAAAAACGGGATACCCTTCAACTTAGTAGTCCCTCATCTGTGATACAAGTGGGGCACTCACAGATGAGATGCATCTGCCCTAAGCAGCTTTTCTGAGCCTTGCTAGATGGGCTGGCAATGAATCCTAGGCTTCTGTTGTTCCTGGCTGCCCATCTGTAAGTAATAAATCCACTTCATGTAACTTGTTGTCTCTGGGGGTGTTCTGTCTTACTGGATTCAGGCAAGTTGGTAACCAGGGCTCAGCAAAACTGCTTTGCAGAGTTCACTGCCAAAGAGTGTGAAAGAATCTATTTAATCATTATAGGTAAGACAAGCAAACGTCCAAGAAACTAATTCAATAATTCAGTGGATCACCATCTTTGGAGTCAGAGAAACCTAAGTCTTATCTCCCACTTCTATCATTTTTGGAGGTACAATCCTATGCAACTTATTCAACCTCTGTGGTCATCAGTGTCCTTATCTGTATGGGGTCCTCATCTGAATGATTAAAATGACATAGTGCTTGTAATGTAGCTGGTATATTTTAGGAATTCAAAATAATTGGCTGACTTCTTTCTTTTGACTAAGTTATAAGATTATATGGATTCAAGTTCCAATTTATGTGAATGGGTAATTTAAAAAATATCTGAAATCTCTGGAGTGTTCCCTTTGGCCTGTTCACTTTCATGTGATTTGCTTTGATCACTATAGACAAGCTCGCATTATATCATAAAGACTATTCTAAGAAGAGAATCCAAGTTCTCATCTTTACTTTGCTGACTGAAGGGTCTTGAAACATCCTTTCACCAAAATAGTTTTACACAAGATTTAGAAACATCATTTTTAAAGGATTAAGCTAACACAAACTAAATATAATATTTAACCAGCTTTATAAATTAAATTCTTGAGAAAACTCTCAAGTATCTGTAATATTAAAATTAATAATAATAATACTTATGCCTATAATGTCAGTTACTGAAGTCTCATTGAAGTAGCTCTGTTTGATCAGCCATAATTTCTTGTTGGAGAAACAAAGTGAACTACTAAAAAGAATGCAAGACTGAAGGAAAGGATTAGCGTGCAAATGAGAATGCAGTGCCTTTTGAGTCCTTTTGAGAGGTAAAATGAATAAGGAATGATAGCTTTCATCTAAATGATTAAAAATGATTTCAGAGGAATTGAAGAAAAAGATACAATTGACAGTTTACTAAAACAGCTCAGACGGGCAAGGGTAGGTGTGTGTAAGAAAGGTGTGGCCAGGAGGAATATCTTTCAGTAGCTTGTTAAAATGTTAAAGGTGCTCTTCTTTACACTGCAAACAATCTCACATTTGAACTTTAAAGTGCAAAATAAATCCAAATAAATGAACCTATCAAATAAATGATTCAAGAAATAAAACTGAGTTCTTCAAATCTGTGAAGGATGCACATGAAGCATAACAAGTTTTCATTGAGAAAAATGAAATAGATTTGAACGTTCCTTCATATATAGTAACTCTACAAAATAAATGCAACAATCAAGAAGACTTTTTACTCCATACATGCACACGTGCTTACAATAAAATCCTCACTGTGATAAATTTCCCACAGGAAACATTTCTTTAATGATTACCGTAACATATTTCTAAGTGTACATTTATAGATATAGAAATTATTCTGGTAACATCTCTACTGGCAATATTTGTATGCCATTTTCAAGCCATCCTATACGTGTCTCTACACTTCCATATCCACTTATCTGGAAGTAGAAATTATTTTAATATCTGCAGCTGGTAAATATTCCTATGTCATTTTCATGTCTTAAATCTATTTTACAAATGAGACAATCCCATGAAAGCTTTTCTGAACTTACTGCATTTTGTCCATGAAGGTGGCACCTCCCAAGAAGAAGTCATTTGGGGACTATTGACAAAGTGTGATTGCGCTCATTTTTTGACTTAAATCTGACACAGTTCAAATCCTTAGGAGCCTATCTATGGCCAATTCAAACAAACACTCAAATAAGAAAAGTAGAATGAAGTCCTGCTGTCATACATTTCACTTAATAGTTGCTTTTCTGATGTATCCTAGAGGAGTGTTTGAAAGGACAGTAGTATTATTCTGTAATGTCAAAACGTCAATTCAAAAATCCATCTGTTTTAGCAGGAAAATAATACTTTGTCATAAAGCTGAGCTAACAGTTAGTGTTCTACCTGGCACACAGAGGAGATTGAGAAAATCCCCTAACATCCTAGTATAATATTAATTATTATTTATAAGACTTTATGGAAAAAATAGTTGTATGACATTTATATAGTTTTCTTAGGGAAAATATTCTCTTTTTTCCAACAGTCTTTAAAGCATATTCAGACAGCTAGAAGTATGGCTATTTACCCTGATATTGAATTATTTTTCTAAAGTTTGTCATTGCAGATAAAATTGACAAATATTGATAAGGTTTTTAGTTGTTTCTGTAGCTTCCACACCAAGAAAGAGCAGAAAACCAGGAATAAAATAAAAATTCTCTCCTGCTGTGCTGCAAAATACATTTCATTCAAACCTAGTGTGAATGTCCCCTCAAGGCTGCAGTGCATAGAATTTTCAGACTGGAGGCATATTAAAGCTAAGATTACCAAATTAATACCAATTTAGTGCAACTTATAGTTATATAATCTTGTATAATAGAATACAAGCTGGGACTCTCTTCTCGATCTTCTTGAGTAATAATTGTAGCTGTCTTACTTGTCTTTCTTGCTTCATTTTGTAGGTGTGCAAACATCTTTTCAAAGTATGTGGTTTTCTGGCTAACAAAACATTTGGAGGCCAATTGGTCATGTGGTGCATATCCATCTTTCAAAAACCACAAAACTTAATGAGCGAGTCAAAGAGACCAATTTGATTTTAATAAACAAAAATTGCAAAAGGTCTAGCCTTAACATTTTATCTGAGATGTGATAAAAGTGTGACTGATGGTTCTTTTTTTTCTTTATTTCACCTAAAAAAATGGGATACATATGCAGAATGTGCAGGTTTGTTACATAGGTATATGTGTGCCATCGTGGTTTGCTGCACCTATTGACACATCCTCTAAGTTTCCTCTCCTCGCCCCCCACCCCCCAACAGGCCCTGGTGTGCGTTGTTCCCCTCTCTGTGTCCATGTGTTCTCATTGCTCAGCTCCCACTTATGAGAATATGCAGGGTTTGGTTTTCTGTTTCTTTGTTAGTTTGCTGAGGATGATGGCTTCCAGCTTCATCCATGTCCCTGCAAAAGATATGATCTCATTCTTTTTTATGGATGCATAGTATTCCATGGTGTATACATACAACACTCTCTTTATCCAGTCTATCCTTGATGGGCATTTGGGTTGGTTCCATGTCTTTGCTATTGTAAATAGTGCTGCAATAAATGTACATGTGCATGTGTCTTTAGAGTAGAATGATTTATATTCATGTGGGTATATACCCAGCAATGAAATTGCTGGGTCTAATGGTATTTCTGGTTCTAGATCCTTGAGGAATGGCCATACTGTCTTCCACAATGGTTGAACAAATTTACATTCCCACCAACAATGTAAAAGTTTTCCTATTTCTCACAGATTCACCAGCACCTATTGTTTACTGACTTTTTAGTAATCGCCATTCTGACTGCATGAGATGATTCTTGTAAAAGCAGATTTCACAAAGAAAAAAGACAATGTATATAAAAAAGGGCTAGAGAAGTAGAAGTAGGGACTGGAGTAATGATTTCTTAAACTAGACAATATTTCTGAATTTATTTTGAGTATCTCTGAGCATTGGTGAAAATTTCTTCCCAACCCACACCAATTATAATAAAACACCTTTTTGATTAGTTAAGGATCTCTGGAAATATTCATCTTATCAACCACCCTATCTTCGTGTCTGAGAGTGTTAAATCATATCAATCATCTATTCCCTTGATCTCTCCCTCCCAAGTATTAATGAGCATGTCAGGTTTGTGCTATACACTGGAGCTATGTGCTACATCAGTGAATACAACAGACCTAGCCTCTGGACCACTGAAGACCTACAGCCTATGAGGGAAAGCTGACATTATCCACACACATATTTCAATTTCAATTGTGATAGGTAGTCTAAAGAAGCAGTGCAGGGAGACACACACGCCTTTAACAAGGAAACATGACCTAGTTTGTGGTTGAAAGAGAAAATCTTCCAGGCAGAGAGAACAACATCTGAAAAGGTCCTGAGGTGAGACAGAGCCAGTCAAGTCTGAGACACCAAGAAGAACATGTGGATGAAACAAAGAGAGCCACGGGGCAAGATCGGGTGGCAAAGCTGACAAAGAGTTAGATCCAAGGGGTCTCTGAGATCACATTAAGGATTTGGGGATTTATTTTAAGAATAAGAAAAGATATCCAAAGATTGTAAGGAGGAGAGTGGGATGAAGCAATTATCCCTGAGGTTGATTCCTACTCTAAAATTCTGTATAAATCTACTTTTCTCTTATTTTTTAAAATTGAAGTAAGCAGGGATAGCATTATGGTTATTATCATTTTGCTATAGAAATTATAAATTGACATAGGCACAGAACTCATGTTACTAAATTGCAGCTTTGTTATTACATTGCTAAACTTAATTTAGCTCATTAGCCTCCATCTCAATTTCTAATGATGACAAGACAATTTCATCTTTATAATTCAAGGTAAACAGAGTCACTTATTCTTTAACCTTGATCTCTGTTTAGGTCAACTCAGTCAATTCAGATTGCTCCTTAGGGTTCTTCTACAGCTCCCATTCCCACCTGGTTTCCCTTTCCCTGTTTTATTGGACATCAACTAAGCTTTCAAAGGCTCTTTCTATTGCCGGGTATCTCCCCTAAGGATTTTCACTCTCCACATTGTGTGGAATTCATCTCGTCTCCCTTATAAGATGCTGACATTTTCTGCTGATATCCTTCATCCTGCCATAGCCCAGATGAAGTATGAATCGACCCCTTATCCTGACCCAGGCTTCTTTTTTGTACAATCCCCTTCCCCACACTTATGAAGACAGGACTCTGAGTACCACCAGACCCTCTGTCAGAGCCATTTCTTTCAGCTTTTGCTGTTCTGTTTCTAGATACAGGTCTTCCCAAAGAGATTTGAAGTGTCACCAACCTACACACTGTGACTGCGAGTCACGACCAGCTCCTTCCACTTGAAGATTCCCTTAAACATATATGTGTTTTTATTTACTCTCCAGCCCCACCCCTCACACCACACTACCCAGACCATGATTCCAGGCAGCCTTTGAGTTCTAGTCTCATTCCCTCAGATCTTCCAACCACTGATCAAACCCAGTTTCATTTAAGTGGTCACACTGCTTTCATGTCATTCATACAATCTTCCGTAGTCTGCAGCTCATTGTGTAAACTCGTTCTATGAATCCTCTAGGTTTTGCTCTTGATATTGAGAGCCCATCTCTTGGAATTCAAACCAAATCAAAACAAACCAAACCAAAACAAAGCAAAACAAAACAATTCTCTCTGGGTACATTCCATCCCTTCCAACTCAGAAGAGCTTTGAGCTTTGACTTCCAGATTATTGACTTTGCAATAGATTTATAAAAGTCTACTTGGGAACTCAAAACCTAAAAATTTCACTAAATGAAGCGTATGAGGCTTGCTTGATAAAGAGAGATGGCTCTCTTTTGTAGCAAGCAAAAAGTAGTTAATGATGTCTTAGCACCTACTTAAAACTGATCTCTAAAATTCTTTAAAAAATGTTCTTTAGTTAGTTCAGGTGATGTACATTTGTATCCTGTTTCAGGAATAGTTTTTTAATGTATAATTATTTGGGAGAGAATATTAGATTTATTACTTTTGCTAATGAACACTTAGATAAAGGTGGTATTCTCACGATAAGTATTCTCATGAGATGAACTCATATTACCATATATTAATTTTCATTTTAGTTCAGAATTATATAAAGAATGAACTTAGTGGCTTTTACGTATAGAAAACGGGACCCCTCCAAAGCATTCTCTGCATTAATTTTCAAGTGTCCCTGTCACGTTTGTAATGTCACATATGAGTAGAAACAGAATCAACCATCATGAAATAAATTTCAGAGCTTTCAAGAAGTAGTGGGTGAAACTAAAAGACACAGTAATTAAAACCCCAGTTCTTTCAAATATATGTTGGCCCTGTTTCAGTGAGACTTAGGGGAACTAACTTTAAGAGTGGTCGGTGAATTGGTTGATCTTTCCCCTTCCTGTATATTCTATATTCAAGAGAATCCTTTACTTACATCCTCCTGTTTTCACAGTAGCATTTAACATAGTCAAATGCAAGAGAGAATCCAATTCTTTAGTAACTCCAAGGTGCAGACTAATCAACTCTGCATCTCCAATATTGAGACAATGCCACAGCTTCTCAGTACCAAACAGTACCTGCAGGATCATAGAACTCACGTTCTCTGAAGGATATTTCCTTTTTCTGAGATATCTTGGGCAGAGGGGTATATTAGAAAACTAACATAACCATAATTTTAAGGAAAAAATTGACTTGATTATATAACTAAATAGGATTGAACATGGAATAATTCAGTGCTTTTATGAACTTAAAGAACTATTGGTACTTTGACCATTATGTGCTATACAAATTTATGCGAGGTATTTGGTGTTCTGGTAGACCTAGGAAATAACTAAGTATACAACATTTGCTACAACAGAGAAATGCACATTTATATAATTAGTCTGTTCATATTTAAAAATATTTTTGTCTGTGTATGTTTTTAACAGTATCTCTTCAAATGGTTACTTCTGTAAAGTAGCATTTAAAAAGTTGATAAAAATAAGAATTAAACATTTTAACTCTTCATTGTAATATATATATAGAAAAATTCACAAAAATATATAGCACAGTGAATTATCACAAGGGAAAACCACCAGTGTAAGAAATAAAAGATCCAAGTCTCTCACTCTATGTTTCTTTTCAATGACTATCCCCTCCCTTCTTTCCAATGGTTTTGCAGTTTTTAAATATGTGCCCAAAGTCTTTGATAATCCTTTCTTCAAAAGGTGACGCCTAATCCCCTCCCCATGTGTGTACTGGACTTCATGACTTGCTTCTCACAAATGGAATATGGCAGAAGCAGCTGTGTTTGACTTTAGGGACTAGGTTACAAGAAGCATGATGTGTCCTTCTTACGTGGGCTCTTAGATCACTAACTCTGGAGGATGGCAACTCTCATGGCAAGGGAAAACTCAGGCCACTGCTCTATGGAGGTGTCCACATGGAGCAGACCTGAGGCTCCCTGCCATAGCCAGGGAGGCACTAAGGCCTCCTGCCAAAAGCCCTGTGAGTGAGCCATCCTGAGATGGCTTCCCCTGCCCCAGTCAAATCTTCAGATGACTAAAGCTCTAGCTGGCATTTAGACTCAACTTCATGAGAGACTCTGAGCTGCAACCACCCAACTAAGCTGCTCCAGAGTTCCCAATTCACACACCCTGTAAGATGGCTTGATAAACGTTTATCATTGTTTTAAGGCATTAAGTTTTGAAGCAATTTGTTTTTCAGCATTATAATGAATACAAAAGATAACCACTCTCGTGACTGCTAACATTATCGTTTAGTTTAACATGTTTTTGAAACTCCTATTAATAAAATCATTATTTTTTCCTTTGCATTTAACTTATTTTACCCAATATTCTGTTTTTTAAGATTCATCCATATATCATGTGTAGCTGTGGTTCATTTATTTTCCATGTTGTATAATATTCCAATGATAGATATACCAATATTTATTATTTCTACTGATAATATTTTGTTAATTTTAAGCTTTTCACTATTATAAGTAATATTTATATGAACACTCTTGTACTTTTTTTGCTGCATATGAAAGCGTATTTTATTGTATGTATAACTAAGACTAGAATGCAGGGTCACAGGATTTGCAAATGCTCAAATTTAGTTCCTAGGAACAAATACCTTTTTAAAGTGGTTGGAAAAATTTACACTGCCATTAGTAGTATTGGAAAAATCCTATTGTTTCCTATCTTTGACAGCAATTTATATCATCAGGAGACATTTCATCACTTTTTCCAACTTAAAATTGATCCCATTAAAATATAACCAGACTCTAAGAAGATATGAGCAATTCATATATCTGACAAAGAACTTATACCAGAGAATATAAAGAATCCCTACAATAAATACAGGAATGTAAATGAAAAGACAAACCTGAATTTTTTAAATGGGCAAAAGACTGGAAGAGACATTTTAAAAAAAAAGAATATCAAATAGCCAGAGACAATATGAATAAATGGTCAACATCAACAGTTATCAGGAAGGAAATGCAAATTAAAATTATAATTATATACTTAACAGTACACACCCACCAGCTAGGCTAAATTTCAAAAGACTGATAAAACCAAATTTTTACAAGAAAAATGGAACTCTTACACATTGCTGGTGAGTATAAGGTGGTACAATTTTGTAAAACTGTTTATCAATTTATTTTCTAGTTAAACGTATACTTACCCTAGGTATTCTATCAACAGATATTTACAGTAGAGAAGTAAAAATGTATGCCCTCTTTTTAATTGCAGCTTTATTTACAATTGCCCAAAACTGGAAAAAAATTCGAATATCTATCACAAGATAATGGACAGATAAATTGTGATTTATTCATGCAGTGGAATACTACTCAACTGTAAAGACGGCCAGTTTACACTAGGTAATGGGGACTTGAAGAGACAGGCAGATGTCCCCAGAAAATCTAGCAAGAGGTTCAGGACTCTTACCTTCCAATCTGTCCAAATCTTTTGAGTTTCCTCCAACTCTAAGGCATTGACCCCTGTCTCCCTCTCCTGCTTCAGTTTCCTACACACATGCAACATTTCCCACAGGTGTCCTAGCTCCTGCCCTTCAAGACACTCACAATTCTCTAAATGGCCATATATCCTTGTATCTCCCTACATTTCTTGATACTACAGTTTGTTCCTTCGAACACTGATTCCTTTCACTTTTCTCTAGATCTTGGTTCTTCAAGATCTACAGGGAAAACAGCCAATTTACTGATATGTGTAACAACATGAATGAATCTCAACACATGTTGAGTGAAAGAACCTAGACACAGGATAAGTATGATTTCATTCATGGAATATTATGAGAACAGATACAATTAATCAATAGTAACTGTAGTAATTTGCTAGGTCTGCCAGACACCTCAGGTTGGATGGATTAAATAATAGAAATTTATTTTCTCACATTTCTGGAGGTTAGAAATTCAAGATCAAGGTGTCAGAAGGCTTACTTTCTGAGATCTCTTTCCTTGGTTTGCAGATGGCCGCTGGCTTCTTGCTGTGTCCTCACATGGTCACTCTTCCATCTATGTCAGCCATGTCCCAATCTTCTCCTCTTCTAGCTTTGTATTAGAGCCCACCCCATGACCTCATTTTATTTCAATTACTTCTTGAGAGGTCCTACCTCCAAATACAGCCGCATTCTGAGGCTCTAGGGATTACATGTTCACCATATAAATTTGGTGGAGGTGAGGATTCAGTCTATAATAGGAACAGAAGTCAGAATAGTTGTTATCTCATTGCTGAGAGTGGGGATGGGAGGAAAAAGGCACTAGGCAACCTTTCAGGAAGCAAGAAATATTCCAGGTCATGATTTGAATGGTAAATATATGTTTATACGTCTGTGAAATTAATAGAATTTTACATTTTTTTTTTAGATGGAGTCTCAAACTGTCGCCCAGGCTGTAGTGCAGTGGAGCGATCTCGGCTCACTGCAGTCTCCACATCCTGGATTCAAGCAATTCTCCTGCCTCAGCCTCCCTGGGACTACAGGCATGAGCCACCACGTCCAGCTATTTTTTTTTTTTTTTTTTGTATTTTTAGCAGAGACAAGGTTTCACCATGTTGGTCAGGATGATCTCAATCTCCTGACCTGGTGATCCACCAGCCTCAACCTCCCAAAGTGCTGGGATTACAGGCGTGAGCCACTGCGCCCGGTCTCTGCCGTCTAGGCTAGAGTGCAGTGGTGTGATCTTGGCTCACTGCAATCTCTGCCTTCTGGGTTCAGCTTCGTGGCTTCAGCTTCCTGGGACTATAGATGCATGCCACTATGCCCAGCTAATTTTGTATTTTTAGTAGAGATGGAGTTTCACCATGTTGGCCAGGCTGGTTTCGATCTCCTGACGTCATGATCTGCCCTCCCAAAGTGCTGGGATTACAGGTGTGAGCCACTATGCTGGCCTATTTTAATTTTTTTTGACAGAATCTCGTTCTGTCACCTAGACTGGAGTGCAATGGTATAACCATGGCTCACTGCAACCTCCACCTCCCAGGTTCAAGGAATTCTCCCACCTCAGCCTCCGGAGTAGCCAGAATTACAGGTGCCTGCCACCACACGTCGCTAATGTTTGTATTTTTAGTAGAGACAGTGTTTCACCATGTTAGCCAGGCTGGTCTTGAACTCCCGACATCAGGTGAGCCACCCGCCTCAGTCTCCCAAAGTGTTGGGATTATAGGTGTGAGCCATGATGCCTGGCCAAAAGAATTGTATGGGCTTTGTTGTTGTTGTTTTGAGACAGAGTCTCATTCGCTTGTCCAGGCTGGAGTGCAGTGGCATGATCTCGGCTCACTTCAACTTCCCCCTCCTGAGCAATCCTCTGCCTCAGCCTTCTGAGTAGCTGGGAATACAGGTGCCTGTCACCACACCCAGCTAATATTTTTATTTTTAGTAGAGATGAAGTTTCACCATGTTGGTCAGGCTGGTCTCGAACTCCTGACCTTGTGATCCGCGTGCCTTGGTCTCCCAAAGTGCTGGAATTACAGGCATGAGCCACTGTGCCTGGCCAGAATGGTATATTTTAGAATAGTAAATCACTTTACATATGTAGGAATTAGTCAAAAAAAACAAAATTAAAGATATTTTTAGTATAGTAATGGATAACATTTCTAAGATTATAGTTTTGGTGCCTTGATATTCCATGTTCAATGAAACATTGATACCTCTTAATTAACTTTAACATTACCAGATGTTCATTCATAAAACAAATATTTATTGAGAATCTACTAGGTGCTATGAGTTGGGATGTAAACATAAAGGCAGCTTCTACAAGTCTTGCAATATTTGACCAGAATTTGGAAGAACTTTGGAAAATCTTACTTTCATTTCCTCATCCAAATTTGCACTACTTTTACCTCTTGAAAGTGGGGGAAAGGCCGGGTGTGGTGGCTCACGCCTGTAACCCCAGCACTTTGGGAGGCCAAGCCAGGTGGATCACAAGGTCAGGAAATTGAGACCATCCTGGCCAACATGATGAAACCTCCTCTCTGCTAAAATACAAAAAATTAGCTGGGCATGTTGGCGGGCACCTGTAGTCCCAGCTACTCGGGAAACTGAGGCAGGGGAATTGCTTGAACCTGGGAGACAGAGGATGCAGTGAGCCAAGATTGCGCCACTGCACTCCAGCCTGGTGACAGAGCAAGAAGCAGTCTAAAAAAAGAAAAAAAAATAGATGGGGGAAAATTCATTAAACAGAAACAGTTTCTTTTTCTTTTAATAAATGTGTAATTATTTTAAAATATTAAGTGTTCCTAAGGTAAGAAGAGGGGAAAATATGCTGTAAAATGTTTTTCCTAAATTATTTATTTGTTTAATAATATGATAATTAATATGATCAGACTTAAAAAAGATAATGTTTCATGTTGAAAAAATGCTTTATAATCTGTGTAATTGTGTCCATGCAAGTTCTTATTCTAATGGTAAATGAAAGGACTCCACATCTGTATTTTGCCAGGAGTTGAATATTCTTTATTAAGTTTAAACAAATGGAGCCCAATTTACCAATAACTTCCCCCTCCTGAGCAATCTATGTTATCTGCTATAACATAGCAGATAAGTAATTTTAATAAGACCTTCTTAAAATTCTTTCCCACACAGGTATTACTGTTTCAAAGGCAGGTGATATGTCCCGCAGACTTTTAGTTATCTTTAACATTATGACAAATAGGAAAAGAAAAATATCTGATATAAAAATACATTAGACTACTACTGTTTTTTTGTTTTGTTTTGTTTTGTTTTGTTTTTGTTGTTGAGATGGAGTCTCACTCTGTCGCCCAGGCTGGAGTGCAGTGGTGTGATCTCAGCTCACTGCAACCACTGACTCCTGGGTTCAAGTGATTCTCTTGCCTCAGCCTCCTTACTTCTTATTTAGAAACATAGATATCCAGGAAAGGTAACACGTTAACATGACTGTGAACTCTAGGACTTCAGGATCCACTACTTAGGCAGACTGTTTCTACTCAGTAAATATTGCTTCACCAAAGGAAGAAAAAAGATCCATCTTTAATTAAAAAAAAAACCCAGATAATCATTACAACTAATCTCCCAAATGCACAATTTCTTATTTTCTTCTACTCTTGACATTTTTAATGTATTCAATGAAACAAAACAGCTAAAGGCAATTCTTACACACACACACACACACACACACACACATGCACACAGACAAAGGAAAAAAGAGAAGAAATGAATAGAAGTGTCAAAAATGAGTAACAATCCTTTTAAATACTGATGTCAGCAAAATAGGGAACAGAAAATAATTTACCATCACTGCTGTTTCATATTCCAGTCCTTACTGCAATTTAGGTAAAACTTGAAATTACAGGCTTTCATACAACTTGACTCATGCTCCAACCAATATTCTAGTTACAGTCCATACAACAGTAAACAAAATAAATTTACCATCTTCATGGAGGTTACATGCAAGTGTGATTAATAATAGAATATTATATATGAAATGATATAGAATATATATACACATGCATATGAATTCACTAGTGCTATGGAGAAAAGTTGAATTACTTTAAAAAATAAATCAGAGTAAAGGGATAGAGAAAAATGAATGGGATGGGAGGCAATTTTACATGGGAGTGTAGGGGTCCAAAAAGCTACCCTTGAGAAGGTGAAATTTTGAGATGAGACAAGAGGAGAAAATGAAGAATTAAGCCAAGCTATGATAAAATCTTACAGAATAGCATTTCAGGCAAAGGAAAGAGCAAGGGAAGACACTCAGAAAAGGAAATGTGTGTATTATTTCTGAGGACCTGCCAGAAAGGCAGTATGCTTGGAACAGAGGTTGTAACTTGGAAAACAATGAAGACAGTGAGATATCCAAAGACTAGATGATGAAGGACTTTTATGGTATATTAAGGACTCTGGGATTTGTTTCTCAGTGTAATGGGAGAACACTTAGTGTTTCTGACAAAAACTTAAGAAAGTATTTAACACTTCACTGTGTTTACTGTGGGTAGAGTAGACTAAGGGGGATGAAAGTTGAAGCCCCAAGCACGGTCAGAAGGTTATTATAGAAATAAGGTGCTGGTAGCTTCATTAGATCAGTACTAGGGGTAGGTAGGGGACAGGATACATAACAAATAGGGAACTGAATGGACTTGAAGTGTGAGAAAAAGACAGGACTCGAGGATGACTCCAAGACATTTGAGCTTAGCAACTGGATGAATTTTTACTGAGATGGGAAAAAGTAGAGGGGGAAAATAGTAAACAGATGATGGAAATCAAGAGTTTGGGCAGAGATTCCTAACTTGTAAAGGCCTATTAGACATCAAATTAAAGATATTCAGTAGAAAATTTGATGCACAAAAAAATGAAGCTTAACAGGAATGTCCAAAACTGGAGATTATATATATAAGAGTCATGATATTTGATTAGATTTAAAGTCTCAGGACCAGCTGAGATTGCCCAGCAAGTGAGTATGTTATAGTATTCAGATTCCTTTCAGTGAATCGCATCTCCTCCCTTCTATGCTGTGCAGTTGGAATGATGCTGAGCCCAGACTGAAATTCCTTGGCTTGAGCAAATCAGAAATTCCATCTGTTTAGCTAACCAATGAATTCAGGGATGGATCAAGATTTGATTTCAGCTATGAGAAAAGAAAAAATTCAGAGAAAAAATTTTCTTGATTTTCTGTAAAAGCTACCAGAAAAGAAGTTCTCTTTAGAAGGAAGCCTGTATTAAGAAAGGGAAAGAAACCAGCTACTCAGGATAGTCAGCGATCAACTATCAACTTAAGCCAGCGTATCTTTGAACTTTTAATATGAGAAAACCAGTAAGCAACTTAAGCAGATGTTTCAGTTGTTTTTATTAAGTTTTAAAAGCATCTGAGTCTGGAAATAGAAAGAAAGGTAAAAAGGAAAGGAGACAGGAAGGGAGGGAGGAAAGAAGGGAGATCTTCAGTCTGAGGAGTACAAAACAAAAATAAACCAGAAAATTTATTTGTTCACTCCCTAAAGGAGCTGTTCCAGGTGTTTCTTGCATAACCTACTAATGTCAACAAGTAGGAATGAATCTTTAGAAATGTGATCCCTTCTGGTGATTAAGATACCTTCCAGAAAAGATCTTACACTTCTCCATTTTACACATTAAAATTGGCACCAGTGAAAATTGGTTGCTTAATCAATGTTGCATCATCTTACTGCTATCAGGTACCACATTGTCAGAACCATAATATCCCCACTGTTGAAACTCCCTTCCTCAAGTAACTTTGGAAAGAGTGATCAAATCATCCTAAGGCTTCTGAGAATCCAGTTAGTCCATGTGCGGGAAAATTTGTTATTGCTGTGTTCTGAAATCTCGATGAATAAGACCACAAACTTTGTTTTGCTTGTTTATTAGGGTAGTGTACCCAGCTTTTATTTTCAGAAGATTAATAACAATACCATTTAAAATAATTTTTTCAATCTATTTTCAGCTAAAGCACAACAAGGGGCATTTCCTTGTAACAGAATTTACAAGAAATTCTCTGAACAAAAAGAAACCATTCCAATTAATGTGGCATTAATTCTGCTTTGAAGGAATGGGAAGAGGATTGTAGGGTTTATTTTTCTCTAGGCTGTCTTTGCTATTCACCTGGATTTTGCCTTAGTGCTTGGCAAATGCGGGGAGAATAATTGAGGAGAATGTTTATCCTTTCTGTTGACATGTAGAAAAAGCCACAGGCAAAAGTCAGCAGCTGTGAATTCAAATAAGCACAGTTCCTTTGACAATGTAGTTGAATATCTTTCTTTTTCTAAGATGCAAAGTCTCTTTCTAATCCATCATGTTTTTACTGTATTTAAGCTTTGTCACATAACTTACATGTTGGAAAGTTGTTAAAATAACATTGTAAGTATTTCCTGCATTTCTAATAAAGGTATAGTTATTAAAAATAATATTTTTCAATGGCCCAATTTGAGGTAGTTTCACACATATCAGAAACACCTGCTAGTTACCTCTACAAATGCCTTGCTTCCTAACATTGTATATTTTAAATATTCATATGTATTACTCATTAAATATTCCTAATTGGTATTTGTTAGTTATTAAATGAACTTCAAAGCTCTAGATCTTCCCATTCTTAAAGAGTAGGTAGCCTGGTATATGTAAAATTTGAATCAAATTCAAATATTTTTATTATTTGTTTGTTAGTTTTGGCAATCGATGTTCATTTGTATTTATGACTGGCAACTTCTGGCTTCCTCCTCCTAAAAAGGCAAAATGATCAGATCACCAAGACTGTCAGAAAGAACTTTGAAATGCTTTTCACAAATTTCTTGCATCTCAGTCACTTGCTGTGTGAAAGAGTAGAATATTCAAAACATACCAAAAAAAAAAAAAAAGGGAGAGAATTCTTTTTTTTTTTTTTCCCATTTATTTTTTTGCATTTTAGGTTTTGGGGTACATGTGAAGAACATGCAAAATTGTTGCATAGGAACACACGTGGCAGTGTGATTTGTTGCCTTCCTCCCCATCACCTACATCTGGCATTTCTCCCCTTGCTATCTCTCCCCAGCTTCCCACCCCCCACCGTCCCTCCCCTATTTCCCCCCAACTGACCCCAGTGTGTAGTGCTCCCCTCCCTGTGTCCATGTGTTCTCATTGTTCAACACCCGCCTATGAGTGAGAACATGCGGTGTTTGATCTTCTGCTCTTCTGTCAGTTTGCTGAGAATGATGGTTTCCAGGTTCATCCATGTCCCTACAAAGGACCCAAACTCATCGTTTTAAAAGATGTAAAATAATTACCATGGCAGCAACTTAACTGCATTTGGGTAGTTACCATTTTGCTAGAGCTATTCAAACAGTATCTTAAGTCATAATTACTTTGTCCTAAGGCCTTACATTTTAGTCATTTTAAATAAGTATGTCATGTTTTGATCTTTTTTCTTCTTAAAAAAATTTGGTCCAATGCACATTGATTACATGATATGGAAATTGCTGAGAAAGTTTGTTATTTGTCTTCATTGTAATGTTTTAATGTACAGCAAGTGGTGGAACACTCTCAGCACACTAGTGAAGCCTCTGATACCATAATTAAATATGTCTTCCTCAAGAATTCCTTGAGAAACATCAGGCTGGTAAGCCCCCATCCCACAGAAAAATCTTTCCCTACTTCACTATCAATAAATCCTACATCGCAGTTGAGGAAACCATCTGCAGGTCTCTAGGAGCACTGCGTTTGCTGCTGCTCTAGTGCAAATATCCATTCGTCACATATTATGTGTGTGTGATTATTTGGATCTATTCCTAATTACTGAATTTTTAAAAGTCATTTTGAAATATCCCTAAATAGATGCCCAGACAAGTGAATTAGCCTGTTTTCTCATTTTTTTTCTTCATTGTTTCTTTTGTCTTAGCTGGATGTCCTTCTATTTTAAAGTAGATGTTTTGAGACAGAGTTTTGCTCCGTCACCTAGGCTGGAGTGCAGTGGCACAATCTCGGCTCACTACAACCTCAAAGTAGATGTTTTTAAAAAGGTGTCAACACCCAGTAGTCTATCCCATCACACCAAAGTTATTTTTCATAAACAGAGAGGAAAATGCCTTTAAGGATTAAGAAAAAACCCACCATTTTATAATCATAGTTTGACACTGATTCTGTTGAATTTATAAAATTGTTGAACTTTATTGTTAGGAGTCCTCTGATAATCTAAAGGGGTCCTCATTAATCCGAGTGATCAGACAGACAAAAAAGTAATAGACAATGTAATTTTGCTCTTTGCCAGATTTATCTAGTCATTGCCGAAGGCACCCCACATTCTGACATGGGATAAAAGAAAAAAAATGGAATGTGAATTTCAAGTGAACAAAAATAAAACACTGTGGCATTAAAGATTTATTTATGGTGTTTAAATCAACAAAACTAAGTGCTCTGGATTAGTTTGAAAGGATATTCATATTAGGAAGTGTGGTATTTGATTGTAGGCTCAAAACTGCACATTGGAACAATGAAAGACATTTTCTTGCTACGAAAAATTGTGCCTGAAAGACTGATACTGAAGCACTATGGAGAATTTAGCAGATTAATTTAGTTTGACTTACTGTCATATTCCTTCAAAATGTTGATGCTATAGCTCATGCTGTATTTAAAATAGTGTAATATCGAATCGGGGGAAGATGGCCGACTAGGAACAGCTCAGGATTGCAGCTCCCAGTGAAAGTGCAGAGGGTGAGTGGACGCCGCATTTCCAGGTGGATTTTTATTGTCCACAGACCAGGAGATTCCCAGGCAAAGGAGCTGCACAGGTTGCCTGTGCGGCTGTTTCGGCCGGGGCGGCTGTTTCGGCCTTCGCAGCTGCTTTGCCCGCGCCCTGGCATGGCAGTTCTCCGTACAAAAGACACTGGTCTGGGTGCCCTATTAGCTGGCAATTGGAGCCCTGAGATGGCAGAGGCGCTCATTCATCTGAAATAGCGAGCCAGGTCAGGAGACTCCTAGGCAAAAAAACCGCCAGGATCTCAGCGCTGCTGTTTCAGCCAGCTCAGTGAGTCGCAGCATGGGAGATCCAGCGCCTTTTCAACAGGTGACCGGAACACTGGGAGAGATCGACTGTTCAACAACAACAACAACAAAAAAAGACTCTGAGTCAGGGAGCCAGGTGATCAGGCTCGGCTGGTCCCAGCTCCCCCCCACCCCCAGAAGAAAACCAGTAATTGAAAACGCTCTGGGTTGAGAGTTTCACAGCAAGCACAGCTGAACCCAGGATGGTCTGGCTCTGTTGGGGAGGGGCATCCACCATTACTGAGACACTCCACCACTACGGAGGCAGTCTGACCGTCACTGAAGCAGCCTGCCATTGTTGAGGCAACCTGCCACTACAGACAGAGTCCACCACACAGAGGTGGGCCACCATTGCCAAGGCCTTTGAAAAAATTCAACAGCCCTTTATGCTAAAAACCCTGAATAAACTAGGTATTGATGGAACGTATCTCAAAATAATAAAAGCTATTTACAACAAACCAACAGCCAATATCATACTGAATGGGCAAAAACTGGAAGCATTCCCCTTGAAATGTGGCACCAGACAAGGATGCCCTCTATCACCACTCCTATTAAATATAGTATTGGAAGTTCTAGCCAGAGCAATCAGGCAAGGAAAAGAAATAAAGGGTATTCAAATAGGAAAGGAGGGAGTCAAAAAGTCTCTGTTTGCAGACGACATGATTGTACATCTAGAAGACCCCATCGTCTCAGCCCAAAGTCTCCTGAAACTGATAAGCAACTTCAGCAAAGTCTCAGGATACAAAATCAATGTGCAAAAATCACATGCATTCGTATATACCAATAACAGACTTAAAGAGAGCCAAATCAAGAACAAACTGCCATTCACAGTTGTTACAAAGAGAATAAAATACCTAGGAATACAACTAACAAGGAATGTAAAGGACCTCTTCAAGGACGACCTCTACAAGCCACTGCTCAACGAAATAAGAGAGGACACAAACAGATGGAGAAACATTCCATGTTCATGGTTAGGAAGAATCAATATCGTGAAAATGGCCATACTGCCCAAAGTAATTTACAGATTCAATGCTATCCCCATCAAGCTACCAATGACCTTCTTCACAGAACTGGAAAAAACCACCTTAAACTTCATATGGAACCAAAGGAGAGCCCACATAGCCAAGTCAATTCTAAGCAAAAAGAACAAAGCAGGAGGCATCACACTACCGGACTTCACACTATACTACAAGGCTACAGTAATCAAAACAGCATGGTACTGGTACCAAAACAGAGATATAGACCAGTGGAAGAGAACAGTGGCCTCAGAGGCAACACAACATATCTACAACCATCCAATCTTTGACAAACCTGAAAAAAACAAGCAATGGGGAAAGGATTCCCTGTTTAATAAATGGTGTTGGGAAAGCTGGCTAGCCATGTGCAGAAAGCAGAAACTGGACCCCTTCCTGATGCCTTACACTAAAATTAACTCCAGATGGATTAATGACTTAAACATAAGACCCAACACCGTAAAAACCCTAGAAGAAAATCTAGGCAAAACCCTTCAGGACATAGGCATAGTCAAGGACTTCAAGACCAAAACACCGAAATCATTGACAACAAAAGCCAAAATAGACAAATGGGACCTAATCAAACTCCACAGCCTCTGCACGGCAAAAGAAACAGTCATTAGAGTGATTGGCAACCAATAGAATGGGGAAAAATTTTTGCAGTCCACCCATCTGACAACAGGTTGATATCCAGAATTTACAAAGAACTAAAACAGATGTACAAGAAAAAAAACAAACAAGCCCATTCAAACGTGGACGAAGGATATGAACAGACACTTTACAAAAGAGACATACATGAGGCCAACAAACATATGAAAAAATGCTTATCATCACTGGTCATTAGAGAAATGCAAATCAAAACTACATTGAGATACCGTCTCACGCCACTTAGAATGGCGATCATTAAAAAATCTGGAGACAACAGATGCTGGAGAGGATGTGGAGAAATAGGAACACTGTTGGTGGGAGTGTAAATTAGTTCAACCATTGTGGAAGACAGTGTGGCGATTCCTCAAGGACCTAGAAATAGAAATTCCATTTGACCCAGCAATCCCATTACTGGGTATATATCCAAAGATTATAAATTATTCTACTATAAGGACACATGCACACGAATGTTCATTGCAGCACTGTTTACAATAGCAAAGACCTGGAACCAACCTAAATGCCCATCGATGATAGACTGGACAGGGAAAATGAATTACATATACACCATGGAATATTATGCAGCCATCAAAAGTGATGAGTTCGTGTCCTTTGTAGGGACATGGATGAACCTGGAAACAATCATTCTCAGCAAACTGACACAAGAGCAGAAAATCAAACACTGCATGTTCTCACTCATAGGCGGGTGTTGAACAATGAGAACACATGGACACAGGGAGGGGAGCACTACACACTGGGGTCTGTTGCGGGGAAATGGGGGAGGGACCGGGGGGTGGGGAGGTGGGGAGAGATAGCATGGGGAGAAATGCCTGATGTAGGTGAAGGGTGGAAGGCAGCAAATCACACTGCCATGTGTGTACCTATGCAACAATCTTGCATGTTCTTCACATGTACTCCCAAACCTAAAATGCAATAAAATAAAATAAAATAGTGCAATATCTATTTTTAAATCCAAATGATACATCCTTCTTTTCTCTATATCATGAACATTATTTTTCTAGAGGATTTGAACAACACAGCTATAGATTTAGGTTTGACAGATTTAGAGTATGTTATATTTAATTCCTAGAGGGAGGTGCCATGTGATGAATAGGACTGGGAACCTTAAATATGTTCCCAAAGCCAGCTTGGATGGTGGCAAGGCCTGGATTAAGACATGTGTCTTCCTTTAGAGTTTTCTTCTTTCTCAGGTGAAAATCACAATAGCCCTCCAGTTTACAAGTGACTTTAACGCTTTTATTTATTTATTTATTTATTTATTTATTTATTTATTTATGAGATGGATCTTGCTCTGTTTCCCAGGCTGGAGTGCAGTGGGGCAATCATAGCTCATTGCAGTCTTGAACTCCTGGGCTCAAGCAATCCTCCTACCTCAGCCTCCTGAATAGCTGGGACTACAGGTGTGTGCCACCACACCTGGCTAATGCTTTTACATTTTTTAAATGGGTAAATACTCTTAAGGAAAAACATATATATGCACACACACACATACACATACAAAATGTGGCAAATAAGTGAATCTATACCTAGGACTCTACACAAAATCAGATGCAACATGTTTAAAAATTGAACTCTGGGCTGGGTGCGTTGGCTCATGCCTGTAATCCCAGCACTTTGGGAGGCTAAGGTGGGTGGATCATGAGGTCAGGAGACCGAGACCATCCTGGCCAATGTGGTGAAACCCTGTCTCTACTCAAAAATACAAAAACAAAACAAAACAAAACAAAAAAACTGGGTGTTGTGGCATGCGCCTGTAGTCCCAGCTACTCGGGAGGCTGAGGCAGGAGAATTGCTTGAACCCAGGAGGCAGAGGTTGCAGTGGGCCAAGATTGTGCCACTGTACTCCAGCCTGGCGTCTGATGACAGAGTGAGACTCTGTCTCAAAAAAGAAAAAAATAAATTGAACTCTGAAATCATACTGCTTAAGTTCGAATCACATTTCTAACCATTATTTTATGGTGAGCTTAGGCAAGTTACCTAACTTTTCATTTCCTTATATGAAAAAAATTCCATCTCCCATGTAAGTTGTTTTGAAGGTGATAATTGTTAATATACCTGAAAGCACTTAAAACAGCTCCCAGCTTGTAGTCAACACTACATGCAAATTTTAGCTACGATTGTCATTGTACTAATGCATGTGGAGCAAATTAGTTACCTCACTAGAATATAAACTTAAGCTGTCAGACCAGCTAGATGACAAATATAAATAAAAATAAAAACAATAAGATTTTATGCTTGTCTTCACCCAACAAAAAGAAATCACTATTAAAACTTTATTAAAACTTTAATGTATTACTTCTGTTACACTTATATCTTCAATAAATGTTCTAAAATTTATCAAATTCTATCACTTCATGTTTTCTTTATTGTTTTGCTTCCAACAAAGTACCCTCACCACTAAAAAAGAAAAGAAAATGAATTGCTAAGAAGCTTAATCATTGTTGCCTAAATGACTTCTATGTCTGAGCAGGGTTGATCATATAAGACAAGTGTCATTAAGCATCTCATGCTTAGAACTACAGGAGCTAGAGTAAATTCATCAGCTTTATTTTCAAAGAAGTATTTTAATTTTTT
The DNA here is from genome assembly GCF_001604975.1 of Cebus imitator. Taxonomy (NCBI): domain Eukaryota; kingdom Metazoa; phylum Chordata; class Mammalia; order Primates; family Cebidae; genus Cebus; species Cebus imitator. The sequence goes on along the minus strand of NW_016107949.1, from coordinate 8,389 downwards.
TGCTTTTTTTATTGCATTTTAGGTTTTGGGGTACATGTGAAGAACATACAAGATTGTTGCATAAGTACACACATGGCAGTGTGATTTGCTGCCTTCCTCCCCTTCACCTATATCTGGCTTTTCTCCCCATGCTATCTCTCCCTAACTCCCCACCCCCACTATCCCTCCCCCATTTCCCCCCAACTGACCCCAGTGTGTAGTGCTCCCCTCCCTGTGTCCGTGTATTCTCATTGTACTTTTTTTTTTTTTTCTGAGACAGAGTCTTGCACTGTTGCCCAGGCTGTAGTGCAGTGGCACAATCTTGGCTCACTGCAATCTCTGCCTCCAGAGTTCAACTGATTCTTCTGCCTCAGCCTCCCAAGTGGCTAGGTCTATAGGCATGCACCACCATGCCCAGCTCATTTTTGTATTTTTAGTAGAGACGGGGTTTCACCATGTTAGCCAGCATGGTCTGGGTCTCTTGATCTGGTGGTCCGCCCATCTCAGCCTCCCTAAGTGCTGGGATTACAGGCGTGAGCCACCGCTTCTGGCCAAAGTGCTTTTAAATATGTGCAAAGGCTTATGGAGAAGGAGCCTTGCTAGGAGCACAACCTGAGCTGTATGATATGGAGTATAAATATAACTTCAAATAGAAACATGGGTATCAGGATGTGATTTACCCTTAGATATTATTATCTTAGATACTAAACAAGTACCAGTTTTTAAAGTTAAAAACCCAAACCCATAAAAGCATACACATTTCAAATTTTTCCTGCAGTGGAGTATCTTTCAGAGTTTTGCTTTATATACTGGTCATAGCAATATGCATCTATTTACTGGTTTATTAGGAAGGACATCTCTGGTCAGCTCTTCTTAGTATGCTTATACTGGGAATTTTATATTATTATTATTACTTGCAACCAGTCCCTGCAACTACAAGAAGCATGTGGAGGTAAGACCAATATTTTTTCTGAACAAGTTAGAAAATATAAATCTTATTTCAGGACTTAACGACTTAACTTGGTAAGCAACTTGGCATTTAGCTTTTTTTTTTTTTTTTTTTTAAGAATAAAAACATTTATCTATGCATTCAGAATCATGCACAAGTTACCTTTACAGTTCAATTTACTATATAGAAATCACTTGGGTTTTATATTTTCAGTTAACTTTTGAACTGAGATTACAATATTATAACAAAAACTTTACATTAATTCAGAACTTTTTAGCATACCAAATTGAAATACATAGGTTCACATTTCAGATTTATGATAAACAGTCTTCAAATACAATACAGACATTTCTTAAAACTACCCTATCATTCACAAGTGGTATTTCCAACTCTGAGCTGTTTCACATAAACAGCTCTGCTGCAGATATGGCAAAGCTAATATGCCATGAAGTTCAAAGCTGGTATAGCCAAGCCAAGGACTCAAAGTTATACCATCTTTAAAAAGGTTTGGCATTTCTGGACCATGAGAATGCACAACACGTAAAGAAGGTAGGGAACAGTTCACCCTCCTTGTTATGGATTTAAAAAGTTACAAGGTAGCTTGGAATTTCACATAAAAGTCCATATTATACCTTGGAAAAGTCCAAGGGCAATTTGATGGCAATGAATTGGGGTCCTACTTTTTTTTTAAAAATAGAATCCATGAAATTCAAATGGGCATTAATCAAATAAAAAATATTAAGCACCTACTGTTTAAGAGAATTTATTAGAGATTCATGATCAATTTCTTTCCACCTTGAAATCAAGGTTTAAAAACCAGCTATTAAGTGCATTCCAAACTTCTCCTATGCAATACAGGTAGAATTTTCTGTCCATTGGCACCAAAGTGAAGTCACATTTCCTCTTGGGAGACAGAAATTCTGACCCCTGTTGTTTATTACTATTGTGATTCTGAGATCTAGGATTACTAATATACTAGCAGTAAACAAAGCAAGTTCCTGGCAACAACTGTCAGGTTAGTGATGCTAACTCCCTTACCCAATCACCATAAAATTTTAGTAAGAAAAGAATTAAAAGTAATGACTAAGCAGAACAAATTGGGAATAACAAGAAGCTAAGGGAACAGCTCAAATCAACAATAAAAATTTCTAAATTTGAAATCACTGCAATTGAAGAAAATAAACTGCCTCTAAAACACAGAAGAAATGTATCATTTAAACGTATCATTAAATCAGGAGTATATGCAGTAATGAGAAATATTGGGCTGTAAAATGAAAATGGAGCTATCTAACACAATGGTTGTCATTATGTGCATTCAACTTACAGAGTTACACTGATGTGTGTATGCAGCAGTTCAGAAATGCTTTCTGTGTAGAATCTAAAAACAGACATTTCCAGCCAAATCCTGGAATATAAGAAATAGCAGTAAGACTGCGTCTAAAACACAGAAGAAACGTATCTTTTAATCTGCTCTGATGTGTGTTCATTCAGCTTAGGGAGTTGCATCTATGTTTAGATTCAGCGAGTTAGAAACACGTTTCTTCTAGGAGTTGCGTTTGGACATTCCAGAGTGAATGGGAGTATATGCTGTAATGAGAAATATCTGGGTCTAAAACTAAAACGAAGCTAAATAACAGGATGGTTCTCAAAGTGTGTATTCAACTTACAGAGTTCAACTGATGTGTGTATACAGCAGTTCAGATATCCATTCTGTGGAGAATCTACAAACAGGCATTTCCAGCCAAATCCAGGCATATAAAAAATAGCAGTAAGACTGTGTCTAAAACACAGAAGAAATGTATCTTTCAAACTGTTCTGCTGTGTGTTCCTTCACCTTAGAAAGTTGCATCTATGTTTAGATTCAGTGAGTTAGAAACACGTTTCTCCCTGTATCCATGTGTTCTCATTGTTCAACACCCACCTATTAGTGAGAACATGTGGTGTTTCATTTTCTGCTCTTGTGTCAGTTTGCTGACAATGATGGTTTCCAGGTTCATCCAGGTCCCTACAAAAAACACGATCTCATCGTTTTTGATGGCTGCATAATATTCCATGGTGTATATGTACCACATTTTCCCTGTCCAGTCTATCATGTGGAGAAATGCCACATATAGGTGAAGGGGAGGAAGGCAGAAACCACACTGCCATGTGTGTATCTATGCAACAATCTTGCATGTTCTTCACATGTATCCCAAAACATAAAATACAATAAAAAAATAAAAAGTAAAAAATATAAAAAAAGACAAGAAACACGTTTCTTCTGGAGCTGCATTGGACAATCCAGAGTCAAAGTGCGTATATGCTGTAATGAGAAACATCTGGCTCTAAAACAGAAAGGGAGCTATCTAACAGAATGGTTGTCAATGTGTGCATTCAACTTACAGAGTTAAACTGATGTGTGTATGCAGCAGTTCAGAAACCCTTTTCTGTGGAGAATCTAAAAACAGACATTTCCAGCCAAATCCAGGAATAAAAGAAATAGCAGTAAGACTGCATCTAAAACACAGAAGAAACATATCTTTCAAACTGCCATGCTGTGTGTTCATTCACCTTAGGGAGTTGCATCTATATTTAGATTCAGCTAGATAGAAACACGTTTCTTCTAGGAGCTGCGTTTGGACATTCCAGAGTGAATGGGAGTATATGCATTAATGAGAAACATCTGGATCTAAAACGAAATGGAGCTATATAACAGAATGATTGTCAATGTGTGCATTCATCTTACAGAGTTATACTGATGTGTGTATGCAGCAGTTCAGAAGCCCTTTCTGTGGAGAATCTAAAAATAGACATTTACAGCCAAATCCAGGCATATCAAATAGCAGTAAGACTGCGTTAAACCACAGAAGAAACGTATGTTTCAAACTGCCCTGTTGTGTGTTCATTCACCTTAGGGAGTTGCATCTATGTTTAGATTCAGCTAGTTAGAAACACGTTTCTTCTAGGAGCTGCGTTTGGACATTCCAGATTGAATGGAAGTGTATGTGGCAATGAGAAACATCTGGCTCTAAAATGAAATGAAGCTATCTAACAGAATGATTGTCAATGTGTGCATTCATCTTACAGAGTTATACTGATATGTGTATGCAGCAGTTCAGAAACACTTTCTGTTGAGAATCTAAAAACAGACATTTCCAGAAAAATCACGGCATATGTTAAATAGCAGGAACACTGCATGTAAAACAGAGAAGAAATGCATCATTCAAACAGATGTGCTGTGTGTTCGTTCCACTAAGGGAGTTGCATCCATGTTGTGATTCAGTGAGTTAGAATCCCTTTTCTCCCAGGAGCTGCGATTGGACATCCCGAGTGAATGGGAGTATATGCTGTAAGGAGAAACATCTGGTTCTGAAACGAAAACGGAGCTAAGTAACCGAATGGTTGTCAATGTGTGCATTCAACTTACAGAGTTAAACTGATGGGTGTATGCAGCAGTTTAGAAACACTATCTGTGGAAAATCTAGAAACAGACATTTCTAGCAAAATCCTAGCATACAAGAAATAGCAGTAAGAGTGCGTCTAAAACACAGAAGAAACATATCTTTCAAACTGCTCTGCTGTGTGTTTGTAAACCTAAGGGAGTTGCATCTATGTTTAGATTCGGCAAGTTAGAAACCCGTTTCTACTAAGGAGCTGCGTTTGGACATTCCCAAGTGAATGGGAATATAAGCAGAAATGAGAAACATCTGGTTCTAAAAGGAAAATGGAGATATCTAACAGAATGGTTGTCAATGTGTGCATTCAACTTTCAGAGTTAAACTAATGTGTGTATTTAGCAGTTTAGAAACACTTTCTGTGGAGAATCTAAAAAAAAGCATTTCCTGCAAATTGAAGGCACATAAGAAATGGAAGTAAGATTGTGTCTAATAAACAGAAGAAACGTATCATTCAAATGGCATATAAGAAATAGCATATAAGAAATATTTATTTTTGAGAAGGCATTTCACTCTTGTCTCCCAAGCTGGAGGGCAATGGCGTGATCTCAGCTCACCGCAAACTCTGCCTCCCAGGTTCAAGTGATTCTCCTGCCTCAGCCTCCCGAGTAGCTTGGACTACAGCCGCGTGCCACCACGCCCATATAATTTTTTGTATTTTTAGTAGAGATGAGGTTTTACCATGTTAGCCAGGATGGTCTTGATCTCCTAACCTTGTGATCTGCCCACCTTGACCTCCCAAAGTGCTGGGATTACAGTCGTGAGCCACTGTACCTGGCCAATTATTATTATTTTTTAAGCTATGAGCATCTGAATTATTTTTCCTCTTAACTGAACTAAATTATAATAGTTGTTATTGGTAGAAGTAGGAAGGAAATCCTCTGTAGTCTTTTGATAAAACACTGGTACAGAGAGTGTTTTTAAAATCCATAAATATTACCATATGCAATGATTTTTCAATGCTTTTTACAACAAAC
>NW_016107949.1:0-1933 GCF_001604975.1 Cebus imitator | reverse complement strand
TTTTTTTTTTTTTTGAGACAGAGTCTCGCTCTGTCACCAGGAGCCAGGCTGGAGTGCAATGGCGCGATCTTGGCTCACTGCATCTTGTCTCCTGAGTTCAAGCAATTCTTCTGCCTCAGCCTCCCAAGTAGCTGAGACTACAGGCACATGCCACCATGCCTAGCTAATTTTTGTATTTTAGTATAGATGGGGTTTCACCATGTTAGCCAGGATGGTCTTGATCTCTTGACCTCGTGATCCACCCACTTTGGCCTCCCAAAGTGCTGGGATTACAGTTGTGAGCCAGCCACCGCACCCGGCCTCAAAGTTTTAATATTATCATAGGACAGAGAGACTATTTCCAAAATATTGGACAAGGAACAATTCCTTATATCAAGGAACATTATTTTCATCTACTTCACTCTACTAAACAGCTTGGTAGAAAGAGATGAAGGTGAAGAGTGACCATAGAAAAGAGACAACCTTTCAGCCAGCTAGAAAATTAAAATCATGTATTTAGTTGAGCACCAAAGTGAAGCCATATTGCCCTGCTAACTGAACTAACATTAGATATATACATTGGACATGTATGTTAACTAATAGAAAATCCACATGGGTCATCAGTTAGAAGGCTGGGCAGACACTCAAAAGGTAGCAAGGACCTAGTTGTCAAAATCAAGTTAATAAGTAAAACTCGGAGATGTTTTTGGAGATGAAAGGAGAAGGAGAAGGAAGACTGCTGAGAATCCAATCCTTGACAGGCTCCGCATGAGGTCCATGACAGAAATGCAGGCACGGAGGAAAGGAAAATTCAGATAAGGACTGGGATAATATCTTGCAAGGTGATTTAATGGTAAGTCTCAAAAATTAGACTTCCTTAAATTCCTGCTACCCAAGGTAAGGAATAGACTGTAGACAGCAACAAAGCTACAGCTATGGGTGAAGGTCAAATGGCGCCAATTTGAGAAGACAAACCTCCATGTCTGTTGACATCCTGAAATGGAAATCTTGCTTGGCAGAATACCTCTCAATAGAAAGAGTACTAGCAGTATCTAGTGCCCAGCCTCTGTAAGCGCCCCTGGACCCAGGTCCTTAGGTAGAAAAGTGCCATCCTAAACATGGTGAGCAATTGATAGACATTAATGTATTTCTTATTTCTGGGAGAACGACAGTGGAATTAAGGGCAATTGTCCAGACTACCACGTTCAAAGTATCATGGGAAACATATAAAGAAGCATAAGGTATTGAATGGTTTCTAATAACTCTGTTCCTACTATAATCTACACCCCCTCAGACCAAATGGGCCAAGTATGGCTGAACATACTTATTGTTTCATATTTCTCATCACTCTCTATATAGCATTAAAATAATAAATAATTAATTTAGAAAGAGTGATATATAACGTGTTTCCTGTGCTCAAACTACATATGGTGGTAGAGCCTGCTTGGATTCTACCTTTCTATCTACGACTGGTGTTTTTAACTTCCTTATTGCAGAAGTAGTTTCCATATTGTAATATTAAATGGAAGATGGATTTTTTATTGTTTGGTATTTGCCTTTTTAAATCGTTTAATCTTGGTGATCAACATATGATTTTCATCAAAATTAAATGGCGATCAACATGATTTATTCCAAATGTTCTGAGAATCATTAAGACAAATTATTTGGGAGAAGTACTCCATTGAAGAAGCAACTCCATGAGAATTTTGCCAAGCATCTGGGCATGATAGGGCATAAGTGTAGTTTTTCAAAGTTAAGCATATTTAATAAAATATGCCAAGCACAGAAAGACAAATAGTAAATGATCTCACGAATATATCAAATCTTTAAAAGTTAAACTTGGCCGGCCACGGTGGCTCACACCTGTAATCCCAGCACTTTGGAAGGCTGAGGCAGGTGGACCATGAGGGTCAGGAAATTGAGACTATACTGACCAACATAATGAAACCCCTTC
>NW_016107948.1:804207-868590 GCF_001604975.1 Cebus imitator | reverse complement strand
AAAAAAAAAAAAAAATTAGCTGGGCATAGTGGCAAATGCCTGTGGTTCTAGCTACTTGGGAAGCTGAAGTAGGAGGATTGCTTAGTCTTGGGTGGTCAAGCTTGCAGTGAGCTATGATTGTGCCACTGTACTCCAACCTGGGCAACAAAGGGAGACCCAGTCTCAAAAAGAAGAAGAAGAAGGAAAAGGAAAAGAAAAGCTTGCAATATATCCATGGCACATATGACATTATCCCAATGACATATGCCCTATAAGAGCAGCAAGGACTAGTTAATAGACACTGGATGATGACAGAGTGTTGCTGACATTGCACAGGTAGTCCTGTCCTACTGGAAATCTTATCAGAACCCCTGAGAGCCCCTGAATGAAGCCCAGCATATGCACTGATTTGATAACTCACTCCATACCTTTTCCTTCTTAGAGAAGGAAGATGATAATAGAAGCTCCGATCAGGGATGTTGGATTCTGGTGATGGAGGACAAATTATTAGGTGTGATATGAGAAAGTATTAAAATAGAAGCTGAAAACTTAAAACCCCAGACAAACAGAGAGACAAGACCTCCTGCAAGAGGCATCCATTCCTACTTAGCTCCAAACCACTGGGGTCATGGATAATGTGACTGTTCCTAATTTTCCCTGGACAGTTTCAGTTAACACTAATTGTTCAGGCAAAATTATTAATAGACCCTTGTCTCACTCTCAAAAGTGTGACAATTTGTACAATACAGTAAATGAGCACTCTAGTCATAGGAGAATTTAGGCTCAGCATTGCCTGGTATCTCAATTTTTTAAGCCAGAAATTTGGATTTTTATAGAACATTTCTGATTTTTTTTAATGTGGGCAATAAATTCCAAATTTTTTAAATTGTCCAGGTCAAATAAAAATCACGAGAGGTGGAATCTGGCCTGAGAGCTGCCACTCTGTCACCTGTAAATTAGAAACTCTAGGTGATACTACAGTGTTCTTTGCCTTCCCTTTGGAGGCCTTAGCTCTCATGGGCTGATGAGAGATGGTACTGGGGGCCTCCCACAAGGGAAAGCCTTCTGCTTTAGGCAGTTCCAGTGGTAATCAGGACAAGGTCCAGGAGACAACAGGCCTGAAATGGGCAGTTTAGCCAGTTGTTTGAGGCCTTAATGATTATAGCTAGCACTTCCCATGTAGTAAAGTCTTACACAGATTATCTTACTCTTCACAATCGCCTATGAGGAAGATATTACTATCTCCATTGTTCTAATGAGGAAACTGAGAATTAAAGAGACTAATTAGTTTGAATGAGGTCACCCAGCTAGTAAATGGCAAAACCAGGGATCTGAACTAATGTCAGACTTGATTCAAAAAGCCCACATCTTTATTCTCTGTGTCTGCTGCTTCCCACTGTAGAGAGATCAAGTTCTCCTTTCCCTTGGGATGCTTTTCATTTGGGTGAGTCATATTTGAGCTTTTGTCACCATGGAAAATCATAAAATCTTGACTCTTAGTCTGCAAGAAGGTATTTTCTTGCTTTCATTCAGGTATTTAGAACATAGGCCCTGTGGTTCAGTCCAAATCTCCAGAATGAAGTGGGGTGAGGGTGTGGGGGGGGTTAGGGCCAAATTCCAAAGTAGTCATAAGCAGTGTTCTTTTACTAGGTGTCTGTCCTTTTGCCTAGATCCCTTGGAACTCTGCCAGTGATGGGCAGCTGGTCAAAGATGTGAGGTTTCTCAATCCCAGTCATCTCTGTGAGCTGTATCCATTTTAGAGCTACAAGTAATGAATATACCTCATGCACAGAAACTAGGAAAAGCATAGAAGTTTTTTCCAGTATTAATTTGACCAAAGATTGGACATGTTATAGTGAATCAAATAATGTCCCCCTAAAATGCAGAACTTTAGGATGTGATCTTGTTTGGTAAGAGGGTCTTTGCAGATGTAATTAGTTCTAATGAGGTCATACTGGATTAGGGTGGGACTTAATCCAATGACTGTTGTCATTACAAGAGAAAACAGAGACACAAGGGGAAGATGGCTATATAAAGAAAGAGGTAGAAATTGGAGCAATGTAACTGCAAGCCAAGGAACACCAAGGATTGCCAGCAACCATCAGTAGCTAGGAAGAGGCAAGGAGGGATTTGTCTCAAGGGACTAGAGAGGAAGCATGGGCCTGCCATGCCTCCAGAACTGTGACAGAATCCATTTCTGTTGTTTTAAGTGATGCAAGTTTGTGGTACTTTGTTAAAGCAGCCACAGGAAACTAGTACACATGATAAAGAAAAAAATTTAAATACTGAAATGCCCTTTCAAGATGGAACAGAAATCTATGCTGGAAATTTAAATTTAAAAGTTCCCAAGTCAAAATTTCAGAAAGCATTTTCTGACACACTGCTAGCTGAAGAATAAACTTTACGGAAAAGAAAAGTGTCCTCCCTGTATAATGCAAAAGTCTCTACTGAGTTTCTGTAGAGGACCAGAGGCATTGCTTGTGTCAATTCAAAATGGCTTAGCTCTGATCTAATCCTGAGCAAGACTTGCTTGTGTTTAGGAAGTCCATCTACCAAAGTCTACCACCATTTGCCAGGTCATCGCAAGCCTAAAATCTGTTATGCCTGGGGTAAGCCATGGACATTCAAGTGTGCATTCTCTGCCATGTTTGCCCTGTTTATCTGAGTGGCTTCTGACTCAGTTTCCCTTTTGAGACTATGATTCTGACAACCAAACCAGCTTTTGTTTCTCTAAAGACAGATCCCTTCCTTACTCTTACCTCTAGGAGGGGCCCTGCCTCAAATCTGATGGACTCTCTGCTTTAGAGAGGGATTTCTTACACTTTCAATTTTGGAATGCCCATAGCAACTCTGAAGAAAGCTGCTCACAAGCTCCTATATCCCAACCTCAGCCGATTCAACCAAATTCAGGTGTCTGGTTCAAGAGCAGCTCATCCGTAGGCCTGTCATTGTTCTATGGAGTAGTCTGGCAAGGAAGCTTTATTTAATGAAGGAAACAGTAATCAATAGTACCAACAGGACCTTCTCTTTGGAGAGTTTAAATAGGATGCTTTGCTGGGTATGGGGGTCCCTGCTGTTGGTAGTAGGGAGAAAGATTGGAAAGACACACAGAGAAAGAAATCATGTGGTAGCAGGCACTGTTAGTGAGTAGAGGCAATGAGACAAAGAAAAATGCAGGAAGTTGGCTGGTAGTGGCAGGAGTAGTAAAACAGGGACAAGAACAGCTGCATCATTATAAAAGTGGCAGAGCATTAGATTCAGGGCAGCTGATGCTGGTGTCGGAGGGCCCACAGAATAACTCAAACTGCATTGTGTTCTAAAGCAGCCTCTATCTTGTAAATGATGTTCTGGTCTCTATGAGGAATAGCTGTGCAGCTATTTAGTGTTTCCTGACTTTCTTACATCCTCCTGTATATCCCTGCAATGCCACCCTCCCAGTTCTGCACCCCCATTAACTAAGATAAATGTGTCTCTGCTCTTGAAACATTAAAAAACAAGGCCATGAAACCACCATCTGCCACTATAGAATTTCATCAGATTGGACTTCATGGAAACCATCCAGAGATTTTGAAGGTACCCTCTCCTCTTAGACATCAACACGTGGAAAGTCCCTTACTACTGCTTGGCTAGACCTTCTTACCTCAGGTCTGTTGCTTCCTCTTCTTCAGTTCACTTGCTGCAGAAGCTCAGACATGCTTTATAAATCAAGGCACATGGGTTATTATAACACTGATCTCATTTAATGTAACTTCATCTCCTTAATGGAGCATTTGACCTCAAACTTCCACTTCTAGGGATCTCAACTCATCCAGCTGCTCATCTCATTGAGCATCTGGAAAATAGTTTATTCTCCTGAAACTTCTTTACCATTGAGTATTTGTGTTGTTCCCAATGTTCTTTGGATATAAATAACACAGTGGTGAGCATCCTTATAATAAAGCTGAGCTTGCGTCAATCCTATTTCCTTAGTTGAGATCCCTAGAAGTGGAAGTTTGGGGTGAAAGCCTGGGTATATTTTTATAACTCTTCCTACATAATGCCAGATTGATCTCCAGAAAGAACAAACTTATTCACAATCTTGGCAGTAGTATATTGGCAATAGCTGTAGTGAGGAGGCAGTAGAATGGCCATCTCACTACAGCTGTCCTTAATTTCTTCCATGATTTGGCACAATTCTCATTGAGCCTCAGGAGTTCTTTCATTCCTCTCTGAGCCTTTCTGCATTAGATTCTGTGTTAATTCTCATCTCATTTCCATTGTTCATGATTAGTGCTCAACCATCCAAAGCCTGCACCTTCCACCCCAAGACTGAGAAGTCTCCATCTGGGAAGAACATCAATAGCCCTCCCCTACTAGTCAGTAGAAGTCTGGAAATGGTCTTTGGCTCACAGGCTGAAACCTAAGACACAGATGCTTTGGTGTGTTTGAGCAGTGGTTCTCCCTAATGCCCCTGGATGCCCATCTATAGTTGCCTTCCACTTGCTTCTTTTGGGCTCTTGAGTTCACTCAAGGGAGTCCCATCCTATATTCTGCCATCAAGCTGGTATCTGTTTTCCTGCATCACCTCTGCCTGCCGTATTACCTGGGGCTGGGTCACCTATATCTTGCTCTTCTCCACCTTCTATTGGATAGACTTCCCCAGATGATTTAGTTTTGCATCTCATGATCCTCCATCCCACCCTATCCCGGGTCTTTGCCAAGGTCACTGAGGCCATTCCCTTATGCTGCTCTCCTGTATTAGTTGTTGCTTTGACTTTAACATCTGTGAAATACAGCTATATTTTCTATGTGTTTGCTTAATCTTGGTCTCTTATTGCCACCCTCTCCTTTGCGTTGCCACTTCTGCCCTAGCTTTGCCCTGACACTGGTGACTCCCCTCACTTTGGCTCAAGGCTTTACTATTCCCAACATGCCCTGGCCCGGGTGTTACAAGCCTAGTGAGAAACTGACACTTCAAGGCTGCTTCAGAATACCAAAGGAGTGTATTAATTATGCATAGAAGGGCTGTGGTAGTTTGCCAGTTACATCTTAACAAACTCTATTCCACTCCCCAGACATCCCAGCCCTTCCCTACTTCCGTTAGGTCCTTCCTGCCTCCCTTTGTTGAAGTTCCATCTCTGGCTTCAGCATCTTGACCTGCCTTCTGGCCTCTGGCCCACCATATGATAGTCCAGTGCCCAGTTTGGCTCCCCTTCTCCCTTGGCATTGCTGGCCAGATCTAGCTTCCCTGTGAGCTGAATCTATAAGCTGCCCTGGCAGGCATGACCTTGCATTCCTGACGGCCCTACCTCCTCTCTCGGTCTGGCTCTGCTCCAGAAGCTATGTGGATAGGTATTTTAACCCCTCCAATTTCAGTTTTCTCCTGAGAAGGTAGGGCCAATACATGAATATGGGCAGTCAAGGCTCAGATCATCCTCTTTCCAGCAAATCCTTTCCAGGGACATGCCTTGAAAAGGAACGTGGTTAATAGGGGCAGGCACTCAGAACTGAAGAAACTCTAAGAAACAAACCAGCAATTATTGCCCAGAATGACCTGCTCATCCCTCTATGGCATGCTCTTACCCAGTTCTATGTTACCAATTTTGGAGAGCTACCAAGGTGCTTTTATCTAACACTTGGGGGGTCTCCCACCTTGCTACTGCTCCTGCTCCCCAGACTCCAGTGACTTTTTTCTTAGACTTATTGCTGAATGTCTGAATCACCCTGCTTCAAGGGTGGAGGTGGCTGGTCACTTTAGTGGGTTCTATAAAGTGAAGGACTGTAGGGGCTATTTAACCAGAGGGAATGGGGGAGCATCAAAATCAGGAGGGTGAGGAGATGTTTCTTGGTTCATGGGAGCCAAGTCCAAAAATCCATGAGAGTCTGGTGCCCCTCCACTCTAGCAGCTGCTATAGACTTGGCACAGAACAAGCATGTGGATGCAGGGAGACTGGGAAGAAACTCTGCTCTTGTTTCTGGCCTATTTTATGAGCCAGAAGGGCAAGGCACATGGTGGTGTTCTTTCTGGTCAAGCTGCTTTTGATTAAAAGAAACTGAAACCTACTTAGAGTTCAGGGGATTGGAATAAGAGGAAGAGCTGGCTCTTCTACAGTAACGCTAGCAGGAAAATAGGGAATAACCAGCAAATTGACTGGCATGTCCAGGGAAGTGAGTCAGCCAGGATCAAAAGCCAGGCATTAAATGGACAATGGTCACTGTCCTTCTGCTCCTTTCTATGGCATGCTTATTCCTTGGCTTCCTCCTGTTACAAAAAGACTAGGAGCTTCTGGAGCCCATGCTATTCCAGAAACTCCTCTCAACAAATCAATATTCTCTCACCTCCAAATTATGTTGGGGAATTATCAGAGCTTTGAATGGAGTTCTGAGTCTTTCTTCCTGATAGACAGGGACTTATTCTGAATATTTTGTTCACTGTGCTAAGTGAAGAGCTAACTCCTTACCTCTTCCTTCCCTTCCTTCCTTCGCCCTTCATGAACTGAGTCCCTTCATGCTCTGGCCTTTGCTTCTTTCACCTGCATTATGGTGGGGCTCAGGGTGTAGAACACAGAGAGAGGCTGGGAGAGCCAACTCATTCCCATAACTCTGGTCCTAAAGAAAACCCTTCAGATGGAGTACCTGTTAGTCCATCCTTATTAAATTCATGGTAACTTACCTCTTAGTATTCATAGCCTCTCTAGCAATGAAGATTTTCATCCTAAGTGCCTTGAATCAAACTTTCTGATCGCCCTCAGGTTCCAGAGACACATACACAAATCAGCTGTTTGCAAAAAACAATCATTATCTCTTAGAGGAAGCACACCCATTGACATTCTTTAAGCTTTACAACTTTGGACATCTTACATATGAGGAAATCAAGGCTCAATGAGGTGAAGTGACTTACTTGCCCAAGGTCACATGAGTTAATGGTAGAGCTAGGACAAGAAGTCGGATCTGCCCTCAATCCAGGGATCTTTCTATTATGCTGTCATGCCTTCCTCAGGATTTTGCTCATCTTTGGCTTATGCAACACTCTATGTTAAGTTGAAATTACTCTCATAGCTTAGAAATAGGACAGTTGCCTAATTTGTATTTTCTTTCTGCCTTTCTACAGAGGAGTCTCAAAATACTATGGATTGTTAAAGTAGAAAACTGGAACCTCATGGGGCCATTTTAGATCCTCAACAGGTATGTTCCGGAAAGCCTTTGCTGGTGTGTTCTCAATGAAGGTGTGGTCTACAGTTTCGGTTTCCAAAGGCTACAGTGTCACAGGTCTTGCATATGAATCATGGCCATGAATATCCATGAGTGATCTATGTTAAATACTGGGATCAGGTAAAAGTACAATGTGATTGTCAAATCCTATTTTCATTTTTCCTTCTCTCTTGTGAAAATTTAACTCACCTGTGTTTAAACTTCCATTGCATACATGAAGGTAACAGTAAAACACTGTGGAGAGGTAGCATAGCATAAAGAATGAAATAGTGGGTTCCAATGCCAAACAAACCTGGGATCATATCCTGACCTGGCCACTTGCTAACTGTGTGATCTTGGGTAAATTACATAACCTTTCCAACACTTAGTTTTTTCATTCATAAAATGAGTATTATTTAAGATTACTATGTGAAATAATCCAGGAAAAATGCTTAACACTGGGCATATCTAATAGCCAATGCCTTCCAAATAATAATTTTATTATTGCATTACCTCAGTCTTTACTAGATAATAAGAGACCTTGGATGCTGAAGTTGCTATAACTACATTTTTTTGGCATATTGGTGGTGCTAATTTTTGTACTCTTATCTTTTCCCTCTTTCTGTACTTCTCTTCATTATTTTCACATGATAAACATGGACTTTTTCTGATTAACCAAAAAAAGACTAGTAAATTTCATTATAGTTCGGTTTAATACATTTATTTTTAAAATTAAGTATGTCTGTTTTAATTCAGATATTCATTTTGAACATAGCTGTTGAAACTCTTAGTTTAAATATTTGTATTATATGGCAAAACCCATAGACAATATTCAATACATTGTTTTCAAAGATATCCACTTTACTAAGTCCCTCCTTTTCTTTAATTTTTTGTTCAAATCTTACCTTAATAGCGCTTAATCTGATTATCCTATTCTGCAAGCTCCTACCTTCTCCTATACCTAACACTCCCCGATTCCAGAAACTTCCACCCTACCCTACTCCTGCCACATCCCCCCAACACACACACACATTGGCAATCCTGAACCCACTTTATTCTGCTCTTTTTTTTTCCCGTAGCACTTATTACCATCTAACATAAAATAAAAATATTTTTATTGTTTATTGTATGTTTCCATATGGATAAGGGTTTTTGCCTCTCTCTGTTTCTCTCTCATTAATACTTCCAAGTGCCTAGAATAGTGGCAGTGACATAGTAAGTGTTCAGTAAGTACAGTAAGTATTGGTTGAATGTTTGCTGAATGCACATACTGGCCTATTTATTAAACTGGATCTTCTTAAATTATCAAATGACCACCTTCTTCTTCTTCTTCTTCTTCTTCTTCTTCTTCTTATTCTTTTCTTTCTCTTTTTTTTTTTGAAACAGAGTCTTCTCTGTCACCCAGGCTGAAGTGCAGCGGCATGATCATAGCTTATTGTAACCTTGAGCTTCTGGGCTCAAGAAGATATATATAGATTCACACACATATGATATATATAGAGAGACAAATCCCTGAGCCATTAACTTCTATTTGTCTTCCTGCTAATCCTAACTAAACTTTAGTAATGACTATTTGTGTGAGTATGTATATATATGCATATATATGTGTGTGTGTGTGTGTGTATATATATATATATATATATACACACACACACACACACACACACATATATACGTATATATCCAGATAGAGGTCATTTCCCTAGTGTATATATATACACATATGTGTATATCTACATGTATGTATAGATATACACACACATATTATACTGTAGGTATATATGTGCATTTATATGCATATTATATACATATATGTATGTGTGTTTATATGCATATTATATGTATGTGTGTATATATACACACACACATATAATATGCATATAAACGCACATATGTGTAAGTATATGTATGTGCGTTTATATGCATATTATATGTATGTGTGTGTATATATACATACATACACATATATACACACACATACATATAATATGCATATAAACGCACATACATATACTTACATAAGAAGGTTGTATTTTTTAATGGTGCAATAACTTTTAAATCTCTCAACGGCATATGGTATTTTTTTCCTCTTTTCTATTTTGAGGGAATGTTTATTTCTAAAGAAATAGCTGTTTCATCACATATCCCACAGCGTAATGAGTGCCCTGAGATGAAAGTCCATAAAAGGTTCCTCTTCAGAACTCCCAGACTTGAGTCCAGTTTTGGCTCAGATCCAGTTAAACAACTGTGTAATTTGGCATGGTACTTTGAATATGGGGTATCATTTTAGAATGATGCTCAGATAAATCTGTTTTTATCTAAATTAAACTTGCTAGTTGCTGCTTAGCCCTGACTGGATTCATTTGATTGATTGATTTGTTGTAATTAACTTATTTACCTTCCCTAATTTGTCAGGCATTGTGCTAGGTTCTGCTTATATATGATAAAAGGACAAAGTTCCTTCCTTTAAAGAATCTAATAGAGGAGAAGTAATAGACAAGTTTAAATGGTGATTATAATGTAGCGTAAGTGCCTCATTATAGCTGACAACAGGATTATGCTAAAGGAACACAAGTGGCTAGGAGATATTGATAGCCTGTAAGTAATCTAGACTGCTGCCAAGTTTACCCTGAGACAGTAAGGTTTTCAGGATAGGACCAGCCATTTTGTCTACTCTGAGATGGCAATTGCTTGTGGTCAGAAACAGAGGGAGCAAATGTATTATTATTATTACTATTAATATATTTTTAATACCAATGATGGTAAGGAAAAGGCAGTTTACAGAACAAGAAATTCAATCTTACTCATAATTAAAGTAATGCAAATTAAAATAATAATGCAATTATTAATTATTAAATAAATAATTATTAAAGTAATAATGCAATAATAATTCAATTATTGAACACCTACTGTGTGCCAGGCATTGTTAAAGGTGCTGGGGACTAAAGCTCAAAATCATGGTTCTCAAAGAGCTGTATCCTAGTTGGGGAGACACAAAATAAAGAAATGAATAAATAATAGGTAAGTGCATGAGCTTATAATTAGAATCCTGGTTGAAGCTCAGTTTACTGGGGGTCCACTGGGCCCATGAATCCAAATAGAGGTTATTTCCCTAGTCCCCAATTATAAAATTGAGATCAACACACATGAAAATTGGAGAAATCAGTGGGATGAACAACAATATTACAGTTTTACTCCAGGCTATATTAACCATCCTATCCATTGTCATAAAATACTCTGAAAAAGAGAGCTGCACAATCCAGACTTCCCTCAAAACACTATGGCATTGATAACTTTGTGCTGATCAGTCAAAAAAACAAGAGTTGATCAGCATGCTGGAGACCTTGGTCAGACACAGGCACTCTAGAATGTGGGAAATAAACTCTATCAAGATTCAGGGATCTGCCACTTCAATAAAGTTTTTGGGGTCCAGTGGTCATAGGTGTCCTGGGATTGCCTCCAAAGCAAGAGATATAGCACTGCATCTTACCGTCTCTGTTCATTAGGAAGCACAGAGCCCAGTGAGCCTTTTGGGTTCTGGAAGCAACACATTTCGCACATATTGCACCACTCATATACCAGTGTCCACAGAAGGCTGCCAGCTTTTACTGGGGTCCAGAGCAGAAAAAAACAATGCTCTGCAACAGGTCCAATACAAGCAACCCTACTGCTTGGGCCATAACTTCTGGCTGAGCTATGATGGTGGACATGTTGGTGCTAGGAAAGTGGAGTTCTAGGAGGAGAATCACAATGCAGGCCCCTGAAGTTCCAGAGCATCGTTATGCCATCTACAGTGAAACATTATGCACTTTTTGAAAAATAGCACTTGATGTCTGTAACTGGGCCCTGGCAGACATGGAATGTGTGACCATGGGATACCAAGTACCCAGAACTACCCATTATGAGTTGGGTTATTTTGGCCCTGAGATATCATAAAGTCAGACATATCCAGCAATAGTCCATTAAAAGATGAAATTGGTACATCCAGTATCCAGCTCAAGCAGCAGCAGAGGGCCAAGTAAACTTCATAAGCAGGTGGCCCAGGACCTCATGACCACAGCTACACCAGCACCTCTCCCTCCCTCAGTTGGCACCTATGCCATGCAGGGGTCCCTATATGATCAGTTTAAACAGAAGGAAAAAGTCTAAGCTTAGGTTATGGACAGATGAGAGGGAGCAGGTGGGAGCAAGTAAAAATGGACAGCAGCTTCCTTACTGCTACCCTCAGAGATGGACTTGAAAGAAAGCAAAGAAAGTAAATTTTCCCAATGGGCAGACCTGCCAAGCAGCATACTTGAATACCTACTTTGTGAAGAGAGAGAATAGCCCAAAATGAGAATATCTCTTAGTCATCTATTGTTGCATTACAAATTACTTTAAAATGTGGGGTCTTAAGATAACACATATCTCACAGTTCCTGTGGGTTAGAAATCCAGGTGTGGCTTGGCTAGACCCTCCAGCTCAGGGGCTCTCACAAGACTGCAACCAAGATGTCAGCTGAGCTTGAGCCATTTCCAGGCTCAGCTGAGGGAGAGGATCTGCAACCAAGCTCTCTCATGCGATTAACAGAATTCAGTGTCTCACAGGATGTTATACTGAGCAACGTTGGTTCCTTGCTGTCTTTTGGCCAGAGGCCTCCCTCAATTGCTGCCACATAGGTCTCTATAGGACAGCTTGCTATATGGCTGCTGGTTTCTATAAGAGTGAGCAAGTCAGAGAATAAGAGAGGGTAAGTAAGATGGAAACAAAGCTGTTTTATAACTAATCTCAGAAGTGATGTCCCATTACCTTTGCTTTATTCTTTTTGTTAGAAGTAGGTCACTAGGTCCAGTCCACACTCAAGGGTAGAGGATTATGTAGGGACACCAATACTAGTAAGAGAAGATTAGAAACTTAGAAACTGCCTACCACAAAACAGATTCCTAGGCAATGACCAGTAGCAGCAGCCCATTGGACTGGCATACTGAACATGCAGCTCAAGTGCCAGTTTGGTGGCAATATCCTACAGATAGAGTACCATCCTTCAGGACACAGGACCTCTTTATGAGACTGTATCCCTTCTATGAAGAATACAAAAGGTAGAAGAAGGAGTAGTCTCACTCACCATTACTCCCAATGACTCACTCTGGTAATTTTGGACTCTGCAGGATCTGAAGTTCTGGTCCCCAAAGGAAATATTCTTTTACCAGGGGACAGAGCAGAGAGTTCCACTGAAGTGGAACACTACCTGGACACTTTGGAACTTTTGTGTCCAGAGGCTAGTAGGCCAGAAGTACCCCCATCTTGGCAGGAGTATTCTATTTTGATCAGCAAGAGAAATGGAGCTGCTTTTAGACAATTGGAGCAGGGGTAAGCCCAGATTATCCACTTGGGCACCTCTTGATAATCTCTCACTCAATTGTAACTGTGAAAGGGCACAGGCAAGCAGTCCTGGTATAGGAAGGATATGAATGCCAAGGGCTCAGATCCCTCAGAGAAGAGGGTTAGGGTTAAACTACCAGGAGAGCCACCAATGCTGCTTGAAGTAAAAGTTGAGGGTAAGGGAGACTTAGAATGGATAGTAGAGGAAGGAGAGGGTGAGTGTCAGTTTGGTTCTAAGACTAACTGCAGAGATGGGACTATAGTTTGTCCCACTAACCTCCTTTTTCTGAGATTCTCTTTAGGAAGAGAGGACTATGAGAACCATGGTGGAGACACTGCTTGAACTTGTGTGGAGAAGGAGATCTGTGAGGTAAAGGGTAGACTGTGGTGACCATGAAAGCATGTTCCTCAGATCACCCTTCAAGAGAACCAGGTGCAAGGAGGTAGGCAGCCAACAGCCTCCAGCTGCTGCACATTTGAATATATCCAAGCATTCACTTCAAGGTCACAGTCTACCTAGGCTGGTCCAAGCCAATGATTGAAATGGGAAGTACTACAGCAGGGCCATTTATGCCTAACATGACACTCCTCTGATGAATAATCTCAGCTTTGGAGCTCTCCACTGGCCTAGCTGAGACTTGCGCAGAGTTGCATTGCAGTCTGAGATTCCTTCTGCAGAATTCTCCTTCCCCTTCTCTCTTTCCACAGAGGTCAGACCTACATCACAGTCTGAAGGCTCTTCCTACCTACACTTGCTCCCTTGCCCCTATATCCTTCATGGGCTTTGTCCCCAGTAAATCTCATGCATGTCTAATTCCTTTTTGGTGACTGCTTCTTGGAAGACAGAAAATGATCCAGAGCAGAGTGACTTTATTTCTTGGAGTTTAAGGTAACATTGCAGAAAAAAATACCAACAATGTAGATAGATTCTAACCAAATATGGAAATGTCCCAATTATACAAATCCAGACTGCAGTGTAACTTTTGGATCATAGATTTATACATTAACAAACACTGTAAATTCCCATTGCTATGGTCAGTTGAACACTGTGACCAAGCAGATAACTCCTCAGATGGATAGATGAGTACTTAACAGGAGTGAAAGTAGGAGTTGCCTACTGCTATCAATTCCTGTAAGACAGAGTCTTGATCAATGCCAAGACTTTGGAAATCCTGAATACTAAAGGGGAAACTGAAATTCCATTTAAGCTCCATGATCAGAATGAGAAATTAAATAAAATATTAATTGAGTCAGAATGCTCTCCTCCTTTGCATGAGCTACTTTGCAGGACTCTGCAGGACATTTTTCTGATTAAAGGGCTTCAGCAATTTATTTTAACAAAAGTGGTCAGTAAGCTTTCCAAAGCTGCAAGTTAAGTAAAAGATACCCTTGAAAATTCTTGGCTTGGTCTCTTATTTATCACTTAGACCTTTCTTGATACAAAAAACCATTTGATATTTTCAGTGCTTCCTCCCACACTACTCCACCCTCTGCATTTTTCAAAGAAATTTAATAGAACTGCTGTGGCTGTTTGGTTCCAGAGGCAATTGAAATAATATGTAAGATAGATACACAATTAGGGGATAAATTTATAAGAAGTCAAGTCCTACTTCTATTATGACTGAAGCTTGTAGAAAATAAGCATCTCATATCACAGCATGTTTATTAAACATCTACACGATCTTGCCTTGGATTTTAAAAATAGAGAAGTTTTTAGTCTTCTTTTTTTCTCTAAGAAACTGAATAGTTTAGTCACCAAAACCTGATTGAACCCTAAGTTCTTTCAAATGTCAGTGACTCCATTAAGGCTAGAGAATGCTCTGGCTTTGTTTTGATTAAAAATTTAAAGAGCAGATGAGCAGTAGCATAAAAAAGACAAGAAAGAACATAGGCAAATTTCTTAAAGTTATAAAAATAACAGTTAATAGTTACAGTACACCTACTATAGACAGATTTATAGAGATTATCCCATTTATTCCAAACAAAAACATTTTAAGACAGGGTGCCATTATTATACCCATTATTATCCCCACTATCCAAATAAGAAAACCAAGATTTGGAGAGGCTAAGCAATGTGCCCAATGTGTCACACAGTCAGGTCTGCATGATTCTAGGGTGGGAGTTGGCAAACCCTTCTGTAAAGAACCGGTTGTAATATTTTCAGCTGTGCAGGCTTACAGTCTCTGGGTCTTCATTGCAACTACCAACTCTATTGTCGTATCATGAGAGCAGCTATCAATGATAACATAAATGAATAAGCATGACTGTGTTCCAGTAAGACTTAATTTACAAAAACAGGCCAGCTAGATTTCGTTAGTGGGCCTAACCACTGTGAATGTTTCTCGTTCTTAGGTGGGACCATGTTTTAAATTGCAAAGCAAATAAATTGCTTTCAAAGTAAGTGTATTTGAAATCCTACAGAGAAAATTCTAATGAAGTTGAATCTAACTAAGTTACAGAACGTATTCATTCAGCAAATACTAGTTGAGTGCTTATTGCTGGGATGTTGGCAATACGGTGGTAACAGAGACATTAATGTAGTTTAATGTGGGAAAAAAGGCAAGTAAATAGACAGTTATTGTTTCCATACACTGTGATAAATGCTGTATGAAGGGGCAAGGATTGGGATACCAAGAGAACATAGCAAAGGGGCACCAAACCTGGCCTGGACAATTAGGGGGTCTCTGGCAGAACAGGCCAGCGGTCCTTTGCCAATTCTCTGTTTCCACCACCCAGCTCCACTCTAGGAGCAAAGGTTATTTAAACAACAACAGCGGGAGCATGGCTTCAGCTTACTGTCCAGTCTCCACGGGCTTCAAGCTAAGGCCCTTACAGTCTCATGAACCAGGGCCTGCCACTGTCACCTGGAGATCTGTTCAAAGAAATCATCAGTTTGTTTTTAAGGGTCTTGGTTTCTCTAGCTTTGCCTTGAATCCTAACCCTCTCTAAGAGGCCATAGTGCTCAAGCTCAGTTGTCATCTACTCACCCAAAGAGCAGAATGTAGAGCAAGTGGGTAAATCTGGATTAATTTACCAGGGGTTCTGAAACCTGGCTGTTTATGAGCTACTTACTTGAATAGCATTCTGGAACTCTGAGCCTAGCGATTTAGAAAATACTTGTTAAGTGTATGAGAATCCAACTTTTTAACAATCTCCACAAGTCTGTCTGATGTACATGAACCATGTTTGGAAACTGCTGGCCAGGAGGATTTCTAAAGATGCATTTAACCTTTCCAACCAACTGTTTATTGCCATGGTGACATTT
This sequence comes from Cebus imitator, assembly GCF_001604975.1. NCBI lineage: Eukaryota > Metazoa > Chordata > Mammalia > Primates > Cebidae > Cebus > Cebus imitator. Next base: position 852,815 of record NW_016107948.1, on the reverse strand, counting down.
ACAAACATCTTACCAAGAAGGAAGGAAAAATTGAAATGGTTTTAGGGATGTTTACCATGACTTCTACCTTCCCATCACTACCATGTAAGGACAATGGTTTGATAGGCTGCTGTGTGGGAGTCAACTTCATTACCCTAATATGTTGAAAAATGGCCAGGAGTTCCTCTTTGTTAGGTAACAAAACAAAAATGTGAATCTTGAATGGATGATGCTTGCATGCTTAATTCAGGCATGCTTTACACAGTAAAAGAGCAGTACCTGTGTGTAAATCGAGCCTAGCAAAACACAAGAGAATTCTGCATGCCTTCAGATTCAGGCCGAGTGCTGGCTGGCAGCCTTCTTAGCCCCAGCATTAGTTTAAACTGATATTCAGTAGGGTTATTGAGGGCCAACTGGCAAAAGTTATAAGCAAAGGAAGGAAAAGGGTTAAAAAAAAAAAAAAGGAACAAACGACAGAGAGTTTTAGAAAGCAATGAGGAAGATATGTTGGAGTGGTAAAAGTTTCCTATTTCCTGACTGTGCTTTAAAAATTGGGTCGGTTTTTGGATTTTAGCTTTTTTGTTACTCCAAAGACCTAGGATGCTCAGCTTCTGTCACAAATCAGGCATTCAGGTAGAAACAGAGCTTCAACATTAGCAGGAGAGTTTTCAACCTTGAAAAAAAAAAAAAGCTTTGGGGCCGGGCTTGGTGGCTCACGCCGTAATACCAACACTTTGGGAGGCTGAGGTGGGCGGATTACTTGAGGCCAGAAGTTGGAGAATGCATAGTCAACACGACAAAACCCTGTCTCTACTAAAAAATACAAAAATTAGCTGGGTGTGGTGGTGCATGCCTGTAATCCAGCTACCTGGGAAGATGAGGTATGATAATCATTTGAACCTGGGAGGCAGAAGTTGCATTGAGCTAACATCGCACCTCTGTACTCCAGCCTGAGTAACAGAGTGAGACTCTTTCTCAAAAAAAAAAAAAAAGTTCTGGAAGCCATCTGGATATTAAGTTATTGCAACCGTTTCTTCAGAGCATAGGATAGGGGAGCATCTTGTTAGACTGCAGAGATATGAATAAGATGGTCTGATGGGGCACTCTCATAGAGATATCAAAGGATTTTAAGCTATCATTGTTCATATATATAGCTGGTTTTTAGGACGATCTTTTAAAGATAGAATATTAGAAACTCTTGAGTCCCAAGCTGGGAGCGGTGGTTCATGCCTGTAATCACAGCACTTTGGGAGGCTGAAGCAGGTGGATCACTTTAGCCCAGGAGTTTGAGACCAGCCTGGGCAACATGGCAAAACCTCGTCTCTACAAAAAATACAAAAATTAGCTAGGCATGATGGTGTGTATCTGTAGTCCCAGTTACTCAGGAGGCTGAGGTGGGAAGATCACCTGAGCCTAGGAGTTTGAGGCTGCAGTGAGATGATTGTGCCACTGCACTCCAGCCTGGGTGACAGAGTGAGACCCTGTCTCAAAAAAAACAAAAGTCCTGTGTCCCAATTCTCTATTATCACTGTAGTTCCTATTACTAACATATTGGAAAAAGTTCTCATCCTGTATGTTCCTTAATTTCTTTTTTGTAAAATGTGTCACCCAGCTCCTGAGCACTGCAATAGGCTGGCTAACTTTACCTGATAAACATGACTTAAGGCCGGGCGCGGTGGCTCAAGCCTGTAATCCCAGCACTTTGGGAGGCCGAGGCGGGTGGATCAAGAGGTCAAGAGATCGAGACCATCCTGGTCAACATGGTGAAACCCGTCTCTACTAAAAATACAAAAAATTAGCTGGGCATGGTGGCACGTGCCTGTAATCCCAGCTACTCATGGAGGCTGAGGCAGGAGAATTGCCTGAACCCAGGAGGCGGAGGTTGCTGTGAGCCGAGATCGCGCCATTGCACTCCAGCCTGGGTAACAAGAGCGAAACTACGTCTCAAAAAAAAAAAAAAAAAAAAAAAAAGAAAAAACTTCTTTCAAAAAAAAAAAAAAAACAAAAACATGACTTAAGTGTCTTCACACTATCCAGCCTATGGGTGTAACTCTCCATAGCTGTGACCCCAAAATTGTTACTGAAGCCTTTATGAATAGTGAAAAGGAAAACAGGCCTGCTTCTAACTGGTTTCGACACAGCAGGAACTTTCCCAAATAATACATTGGCTCTGGAGCAGAGTGCACTTTTTCATCTTACTTTGGAATGTATTTTTATTCTAACATTTGAATATGGATTCTCTAAAATGCTGGGAATTCAAATGGACTTTAAATAAAATAGTGTTGCCATTCTTGGAAGATCTTGTTCCTAGGAAATTGGAAAGCAGGCCAACTTCTCATTCTTAAAGATGAGTTAAATATGCAGAGGGAGGGAGTAATGTCACAAAGAAACTGAAAGGCAGATTTGTCATGGATTTGGATGATCAACATTTGGCTGTACTGAATGAGACAGTTCAGACCTTGTTTTCCCTCATATTATGCTCCCTCCACATTACTACTCAAGGTAAAAGCAAATGCCTATTTTTACCATTTAAAATATATTATTAAAAGCTTATATAAAGTATATTTTAAATATATTATGAAAGTTATTTTTTGAAAGTACCAATTCTATTGTAGGTAGATCAGATTCACCATTAATAAGGAAGAGAAAAAAAAGAGAATTATAGTACCCAAGTCTGCCTGCGAAGGAGAAGGACCATTCTGTTTTAGCAAATTAAGAAGTTAATATTTTAATTTTCCTCTTTCCCTTTCTCTGTAATTCCCTCCTTCTTCTCCATCAAGGTAAATTTCCCATGGTGGGATTGGCCTGACATAGTGACTGGAGGAAGAAAGGAGGAATAGGAGAGTGATTTGCTTTTCCCTAAGTCTAAGATCCTTTTTGGAGGGAGGCAAGTTGGTGAGAGATAGTCTCCATCAATTGATGATGGGTCCTCCAAGGTATAGCTACTAAAGGGAAAATAATTCAAGCCCTCAGAATCAAAGGGGCTAAGTAGTTTTTGAAAAACAGACACATCTCAGTAACTTTGGATTATCTACAATTTTTCTTTTTTTGGGTATGTTGGCCAGTTAATAAAGCCTTTCAAGTAGGCTGGCTGCAGCGGTTCATGCCTGTGATTCCAGAGCTTTGGGAGGCCAAGGTTGGAGGCGTGCTTGAGGCCAGGAGTCTGAGACCAGCCTGGGCAGCATAGCAAAACACTATCTCTACAAAAATAAAAATTAAAAAAAGCTAAGTGTGGTGGCACGCACTTTTAGTCCTAGCTACTCAGGAGGCTGAGGCAGAGAGATAATTTCAGCCCAGGAGCTGGAGATTACAGTGGGCTATGATCATTCTGCTGCATTCCAGCCTGGGCAACAGAATGAGACCCCATCTCTAAAAAAATAATTATTATTGTTAAATTTTAATTTTAAATTAAAAAAACTCTTTCAAGGAATATTTCTGCATACCAATAACATACTCAATTCTAATTCTACTACTTGCACAAAGCCATCAGACTGTTTGAGATTCACGAAATGAGATTCAAACATCTCTTTTACGGAGAAGGAAAGAATAACCCAGACATACTCAGTGATCTTACCAAAGTTACACAGCTAGTACCTGGCAAATCAAAGACTAAAATCCACACCTGGTACACGTGTGTTTCTCACCACATCTAGGGAAGAAATGTCTTGGGAGACTTTCTGAAACTCATTAAAAAATTAACCTAATGGAGGTTGAAGTTGAGGGTGTCTTAATTAGTTATTAAATTTATTAAACCAAACTCTCTGCTGAGGTCCCTCAGGATACATTCACATTAAAATATTTCAAGCCATATTAAATCTCACTTTAATTACTAAGTATGCATGCCAGCCTGGAAAAATGGGTTTTGAACCAACCCAACTGTCAATAAATACAAGCAAATGCTTAACAGCTCCAAGCATTAGGGCTGCTCCCCTGGTATAACTCCTGTTCCTCCTTTGGTTTACAGGAAGTGAAGGAGTGAAGACTTATTCAAGTTTATTGGATAAATGCACAAATGTGATTCCAGTGATCGTTAGGAAAAGCACTAACGTCTGATGCGTAGGAGAATAAGCTGATAATAATATTGATCAATTTACACTTGTAAGGAATCAAAGTAGTGATTAACAACTTATTAATCTGGCTAACATTCATCTGGTGGTCAGACAACAGTGTCCTAGTTTCTAGCTTCTTTGATCCTTTTGGCTAGGTTCGCTATAATATTTCTCATGGTTTCCTTTTATCCATTAACACAGTGGTTCCCAACAAGCAGCTGTGAAGGTCCTCCAGATGGTTAATCTCCAGCAGCCTTGGTATTTCTTTGCAGATTAGTGGACAGCTGCTTATAGTATGACGCAGTGCTTTACTTGCCATGCAATTCCTTGCCCCTTTGTCTGCTAGACCCTCTGCCTGGAATGCCCTGCCTCTGTTCTCTGACTTCTCTGATAAGTTTCTACTTCCAAGACTAGATTTAAATGTCATCTACTCTATGAGGTTTTTTCCTTATTCCCAAGAGGTGGCATTAATTTCTCCTTCCAGTATGTTCCATTGCATTTAACACACAATCTCTGTTACAGTACTTTTCAGATCATATCTAAATCACTAATTTAACTTTCTACCTTTCCAAGTAGAATGGAGCTCCATGAAGAAGTGACTACATCTTTTCTTCTATGGCTAGAAGTGGCCTGAGTAGGCCTTTAACCCATGTTGGTTGAATGCATACTGATGCTTCATTGTTCTGTGACTCACTAAATAAGTATATTCATAGACTTTCTTATCTGGCCTGAATTTCTGTGTTGATCCTTGGGCCCCTCTTTTACCCCCATTTCCACTCCAGTGCCCTGAGTAACCCCTTTAGGGCTTTGACTTGGGCTTTCACTATACCTTGAGTGGTTCCCTCATAGCCTTTCTGTTCATTCTGTTGAGACTTTGATGAGCATTGCTCTTTTGGGTCAAGGGTTTCCCTAATCTGGTTCCAACTTTGTTTTACAGCATCTTCCTGAAACAGCCTCCCTTCATGCTAGTGCCTACAAATTGTTTATTCTTTTAGTTTTTATTTTCCCAGCTCCAGAGCAAAATATTTCTGTACTTGTTTTTCCCTGTCATAAAATATACATAATGTAATATTTATCATTTAACCACTTATAAGTATACAATTCAGGGGAATTAAATTTCTTTACTTCTTAATGGTAAATTCCATGAGTCTACCACACTCATAATGGCTAGCTTATATGGCTTGTGGGAGAGATTAACAAGAGGACACAAGTGAGAAGAACCCTGGAAGCCTCCAACCTTTCCATATTCCTTTCCAGGTTCCAAAAATGTTCATTACTTTTCAATTTAAGAGACTTTTCCTGTGGAAGGTTACCTGCAAAAGGCTGTGCCAGGTTGGGTGGGAGACACAATGTTGCAGACCATCTTCCTGTCCTCCAAGAGCTCCTCTTCAGCTGGAGAAGAAAACCAGACCAAAAAACTAATTATCAAACAAAATACAATAAAAATAAATTAAATTTTAAAAATCTAGCAGAATGCACAATTTAAAAAATCTACCAGAATGCACAAGTAGATTTTAAAAATCTAACAGAATACAATAAAAATAAATTAAAAAATTTAAAATCTATCAGAATGCACAAGTGCTACAAGATGGAAGGAGGAGGAAAAAATAGGTCTCACCAGAAGAGATGGGCAGATGGATAGAATTTCTAAAGAAGGAGAAGAGTGATCCTGGCAGAACACAGTAAAGAACAGTACCACATGTAGTAAATGCTCAATAATTTGTTGAATGAATAAATGAAATGCATGGCTGTATGACTGAATACATGGATGAGAGCCAAATTGTAGCAAAGGCCAGGAATGGTGAGTGCAAAAGGGAAATTTGATGTCTGATGTGTAATAGCTGGCCGTGGTCAGGATGTATGGTGGAATGCCCAGAGCTTATCCTGATTATTTTATGCAAATTACAACTCAATTCTCAAACTATTACATGGTCCACATATCTAAAAGGATAGGATGGATTTGTCAAATGACCTCACAAATGGAATCATGTTGGGATAAGCAGAAATACTGACATCCTCCCTTCCATTCTCCTGTGCCACCTCTGCCATCAATCTTGAATTTCTAGGAGTCACTGCCCAATGATGAATAATCACTTCCAGTGACACAGAACCATTTCAACCCTTTCAAGAGCTAATTACGTTTCCACGGGTGACAACTGTGTTCCGTTATGATTATTGGATATAGAAATGGTCATAATGTTGCTCTTTGAGATGCAAAAAAAAGTGGAATATTTGCATCTTAAGGTATATTGGTGTATACGTGCACCTTAGTATCACACATACTCCCATACACACATACATACATTCATCCACATATGCGTTTGTAAAATATTCACATTTATACATGTATACACACATTTAAACTCCCTTTCTAAAACAAAGATTCATAATTTTCTAAGAATACACTAAGTCTCTGTGTTTGCCAAACATGACAGCATGATAGAGAAGGAATTAGGGTCCTTGTATTATCATATCTCACTGGGCAAGCACAAGGCAGGAGGCACACTAGAGGCTGCTCTTGCTGGGAGCAGCCCAGCACTTAAAGTTAACCTTGAGATCAACACTGCCAGTGAGATGAGTTACAGGACTTCATGGCAGAGCATCACAGAAACTCAGGAACATATCAAATATTCGTCACTCTGGTGGCAGGAAATAAGCTGAAAGAATTTAGAGAATTGCAATCACACATAATAGCGTTATCACTGGTGACTAGAATTTGAATTATGTGCACATAGACTTCTCCCCCAGTAGGTACTGCTTACATGCACTTAAGGAAAGGGGGGTTCTGGATAAAATCAATTAGAGACCAGTTTCATGCAGTTGGGCAAATGCTATAAACAGGACAGAGTACAGCCAGGGTGGGTGAAATTCAATTCTGAGTAATAAGTGCAGTTTTGGCAGTATTGCTGAGGGGATATTTTTTTCCCTTGGGAATGTGGTAATTTAGGACTGTCATTATGATAGACATGTAATCACTGAGACTTCTGTAAGGGCCATACTTTGTATGCACGCCTCAGCATCTACTACAGCATGCTGTAGGTGAGGTGTGAGGGGGCAGTGCAGAGGGGTGGTGGGGAGAGCTATGGTTCTGACCAGATCTCTCTAATTGCCAAAATGATCAAAGCTATAGGTTGAACCCTTTTACCAAGAGCAGAGATCAAAGTAGCCCACAGCTGGAAATTCTCTCCATATTCCCTGAAGTTGGCAGACAATCAGAATCACCAAGGAACTTTTTTAAAACATAGATTCCTGGGCCGTATCACCCAGAATCTGAAGTCTGAGCTGGAGCCCACAGCCTTGTCTTTTTTTTAAAAAAAAGTTCCATGGTGGTTCTGTAATCCAATAGGTTTGGGGGCCACAGGTCTAAGCGATAATGCTTTATTTGTTTGTTTGTTTGCTTTTGAGACAAAGTCTCCGTCACCCAGGCTGGAGTGCAGTGGCTCAGTCTAGCTAACTGCAGCCTTGACCTCCTGGGCTCAATTGATCCTCCCATTGCAGCCTACTAGGCAACTAAGACATGGTGCATGTCACCAAGCCCAGCTAATTTTTGTATTTTTTGAAGAGATGGGGTTGCACCATGTTGCCCAAACTGGTCTTAAACTCCTGGCCTCAAGCAATCCTCCCATCTAGGCCTCTGACAGTGTTGGTATTGCAGTCATGAGCCACAGCACGTGGTTGAAGTATATTTTTGCCAATGGGTAGTAAAAATGGAAGAGAAGTAAAAAAGGTGGGAATGAGATTTGAAAGTCCCCTAGTATCTGTCAGGGTCTCTAACCCTCTTCTCTTCTGCCTAGAGGTTCATGGCCCTGAGGTTTTCTTCTGGATGATGAGAGGGGAAGGCAGGCAGCTTAGGGAGCTATAGACTGCTTCATGCTGCAGAAGAAGAACCAAGAAAGGGCCATGCGTAAGCTGATTAAGATGATTTCACTCTTTGTGTGGTTTGTCTTCAGGCAAAAATGAGGATACTAGATCTGAGTCTAGTTCAAATTAGTGTTTTTCCCTCTGTGAATAACGAAGGTAATCTTTCACTCCTACTCTCCCTTGAAAGTCTTGGCCGTCGTATTTAGAACTTTATGGATAAATACCAAGTTACAAAGTTTAGCAAAGACACAGACAAACAGCCAGCAACCTTTTTTTAACCTTAAGGAAAAAAAATACATAAAAGTATTATTCTAAACTGCCAATGGCAACTCTAAGGTATTTTTATTGTTACTGAGTATATTTTAATGAGATTATAAATAGGGAGGCTCTCTGTTTCTGTAGCTAGTAGCCAGCCATTAGTTTGAATGGCCACCTAGGTATCATTGCTTTCTACCTTCTATGCACTGCACAATCATTAAGGACATTCTGCACAAGATGACACTGCTGAGGGATAACCTGGTTGTCATGCACACATGGCTCAAGGGGCCGCTGAGTGATTTAGAAAAGTCTTGGAAGGTGCCAATCATGTGACTCCCAAGCACCCCTCCTGTCCCTCCCTTCAAAGGTGGTATATGATAAATTTCAAAGACTTATTTAAAAATACCCCCAATTGCATAATTATTTTTTAAAAATCATATTTGATAACTCAAATGGTTACCAAATATTTAAAAGAACTAGAATTGATTACCTCATGGAAAGAATGTTCAACTCTCTACATATAGAATTTATTTTAATCATTCTAGGAAGAGTAATGAGAAAGCAGTAAATTATTATTGCACTCAGTTTTCAGCGGATGAATCTGGAAGCTATATTACCAGGATGTGTGTAACTCTATATGTTAAGTCATACCATCATGCTCTTTGCTCTTGCATAATTTAGTAGAAAATGGTATGAAGTTTAACAAACAAATAAGGTGCATTTAAAAATAAACATTGCTAAAATGTAGCTGTAAACTTAGAAAATCAGTAGATACTATAAAATGATAACATAAAGTCCCAATCCCATTTGCAAACATCCTTATTGGTACCCAGAAATTTTCTGGATGGTGAATAGAGCTAGTTTCTAGTGATGAAATAAAGTGTGAAAAATGATCTTATACTCAAATTGCTTACTTGTTTGAAAAACAGATCTTAAACAAAAATTAATAATAATAAATCACAGAATTTTCACCCAATCTATTTCTTCATAGGTTATGTTGATTCTGGCAAAAAGTTGAAAGGCAGAAATGGGAAAAAACATCAAGCCAGGGCTGGAAACATAATTCAGACAGTCTAAGTGGGTCTTCAGAGAAAAAATTCAAAGGAAGGGAGAACTAATTTACTGCAAAGTGCTTAGAGATCTTTACTTATAGTAATTTCTTATGCTGAATATCAGAGTTTTTAAACTTTTAAATATAATTTAAATTGAAATACCTACAATTTCCTGACAGACTACAATGTGCCGAACACTTTACATACATTATTTTACATCTTTACCTCAGTCTTCATTGCAGAGATTATTATTATCATTTTACAAATGATAAAATGAGGACTTGAACAGGTTAGGTCATATGGTATAGTAGATTATGTTACTGTTCACCCTATTTGCCCCTCCCTGTGTGAATCCAGGCACAGTCATAGCATTTACTTTGGCCAACGAAATGTGAGCAGAAATGACATGTGTTACTTCCAGGCAGAAGCTTTAAGAGCCAATGCATGGCTGTACTATGTCTTCTGCCTGCCATGAAATCAGCAGTGTTCCAGATGGAGGCAGCCTGGGTTCTGGAGTAAAGACTAGGTAGAGTACAGCTGCATTCAGCCCATGAAGGACATAAAGCACGAATGAGAGACAAAAGTAGGATGTGGTAAGTCACCAATATTTCGAGATTATTTGTTTCTGAAACAAAATCTAGCCAATCCTGTCTGGTACTCACAGTTTAAGTGGCAAAACCTAAGTTTCTTTGTTTCCTAAGCCTTGGGCACAGAAGAAAGGTAGAGGCATAAGATTAGGCATTCCGTAAACATTTGTTGAAGGAAGGAATGCATGGTTGTTGCCCAGGATAGAGGACAATACTCAGATGTGATCTGATCCACATAAGAGTCATTAGGAGTACAAACACTCTTTTAACACTGAACATCTGTTAATGAAGGCTTAGAGTACATAAGCTTTTTTGTCAACTAAACTTATTTCTTTAACAAAAAAAATTGTCTACCTAACATTTACAAGGCACAGAGTGAGGTGGCATGGCTGATACAAAAACAAAACAAAAAATGATTGTCTTCCAGCTGTTCCTAATTTCATGAGTGAGAGTCACACATTTGGACAGTGTGTTTTGTTGACTGTAGATTGAGTGTGGAACAAGGCAGTCATGAGTTTCAGTCATTCATTCCACAAATAGATGTCAAGCGTCAACAATAAATTGAGTGTTATGTTCATTTCTGCAGATACAGGTTTAAAAAAAATACAGTCCCAATCCCAAAGGTCTCACAAGCTTGTGTAAGAGACAGATTAGTTAATAGGGAATTATAATAGAGCATGACAAGAGCTGTAATAAAGTTAAGCTCTGGAAGCTCTGGATACGTGGAGGAAAAATATCAGCCTGGAATAGTCAAAGGTGGCATTCTGGTGGAAGTGAGTCATAAGTTGATTCCTAAAAGACGTATGAGTGTTTGCAGATGAAGAAGGAGAGGGAATGTACTGGTGCAGAGAAGCAGAAGTACATTCGAGCCCCAGTGAGCAGTGGTGGAAAGGCCGGGACACAGAGACAAAATAGTTTGAAAGAACATGACTTGTTGTAGGAGACGGCAAGTAATACACTGTCTGAGTCAGCTTGGGCTGCCCTAATATAAATACCGTGGACTGGGTAGCTTAGAACAGAAATTTATTTCTTCACAGTTTTGAAGGCTGGAAGTCTTACATTAGGGGGCCAGCATAGTCAGGGTCTGCTGAGGGTCCTCTTCCTGGCTTGCAGACGGCTGCCTTCTTGCTGTTTTCTCACATGACAGAGAACGATTTCTTCCTGTTCTTACAAGGCTGCAAATCCTATCAGATTAGGGCCCCACCCTTATGATCTCATTTAATTGTAATTATGGCCTAAAATACAGTTGCATTAGGGGTTCAGGGCTTCAACATATGAATCTGGGAAAGGCACATATATTCAACCCATAACATATACTATGGATTGAAAATAAGAAAAAATTTAGTCTTGGCATGGTGGCTCATGCCTATAATCCTAGCACTTTGGGAGGCCAGAGCAGAAGGATCACTTGAGACCAGGATTTCAAGACTAGCCGGGGCAACATGGTAAAACCCTGTCTCTACAAAAAATACAAAAAGTAGCCAGTTGTCATAATGCACACCTGTAGTCTCAGCTACTCAAGAGGTTGAAGTGAGGGGATCACCTGAGACTGGAAGGTTGAGGCCGCAGTGAGTTGAGATCATGCCATTGCACTCTAGCCTGGGTGACAGAGTGAGACCCTGTCTTGAAAATAAATACATTTTTAAAATGAGGTCAGAAGAAATAGAGAGGATGAATAGATTTCAGAAAAATTAAGAAGGAAATAGAATAAACAAGTGCTTGGTGATCAAATGCATGGGCAATAATTGGTATGTTAGGTTTCAAAGATGGTCTCAGAAAGCTAGGTCCCAGTGACTTGGAAAGTAGAACATGATATGGTAAAAGTGGAAAAACCCAAACTGTATTTTCCTCTGCTGTCACACAACAATCACAATTTACACAGAAGACTTTTGTTAACAAATGTGGAGGATGCTTCTCTGACCAGCTGGAGGATACCTAGCTGGTGTCTGCTGGTTGTTAGTTTTTCCCCACCAATAAGTAGTGGACACCAGCTGGGTGTCCTCCAATTCAGTTTGAACATTGTCAACCTGGAGATAGCATTAGATCCCACAGCTTGAGGGCTCAGTCACCAGGACACCCTGCCACACCCACCAGACACCAGTCACAAGTCCAGGCCTCTGGAACTTCTGATTGACCGGCTCAAGTTGGGGTTTCCACTACCCTCTTTGAGTTTGATTAATTTGCTGAAGTGGCTCACAGAACTCAGGTAAACACTTTCGTTTACTGGTTTGTTATAAAGGATATTACAAAGGATACTGATATGGTTTGGCTCTGTGTCCCCATCCAAATCTCCTGTGGAATTGTAATCCCCACATGTCAAGGGAGGGAGGTGATTGGATCATGTGGGCAGTTTCCCCCATTCTGTTCTCATGATAGTGAGTGAATTCTCATGAGATCTGATTGTTTTATAAGGCAGTTTTCCCTGCTCTTGCTAGCTCTGTCTTGCCTGCCACCATATGAAGAAGTTCTTTGCAGCTGCTTTGCCTTCTGCCATGATTGTAAGTTTCCTGAGATCTCCTCAGCCATCTGGAACTGTGAGTCAATTAAACTTCTTTTCTTTATAAATTACCCAGTCTTGAGCAGTTCTTTATAGCAATATGAGAACAGATGACTACAGATACAGATGAAGCTATGCATAGTGGGAGGTATGAGAGAAAGGACAAACAACTTCCATGCCCTTTATGGGTGTGCCACCCTCCAGGAACTTCCATGTGTTCAGCTATCTGGAAGCTCCCAAACTTAGTCCTCCAAGGATTTTATGAAGGCTTCATTACATAGGCATGATTTATTAAACCTGGTGATCAACTTTACCTTCAGCTCCTCTCAGCTCTCCCAGTTAGAGGGTTAGGTTGGAAGTCTCAATCCTCTAATCATGGCTTGGTCTTTCTGGGTCTTTCAGCCCCCAACTAGAAGCTACCTAGGGACTGCCAGCCATTGTTCAATCATTACTGTGCAAAGAGATGTCATTGCAGAGTTTCTAAGGATTTTAGGATTTGTATGCCAGGGAATAGGGTTGAAGACCAAATATATATTTCACAGTATCACAGTTGCTGTTAAATAAAGGAGGAGGATTTGGGCAGAGTGTGGATAATATTAATGGATATTATTAATCATTTAATTTGGAACATATTGAGTTGTGGGTATTGGTCAGACATACAGCCAAAAGAGTCAGCAATTATATATACATACATGTGCAAACACATACACTTACATGTGTATATGTATATACATACATATATATATACACACATATGTATATATTTTTTGAGACAGAATCTTGCTCTGTTGCCCAGCTGGAGCACCATTATGGCTCACTGTAGCCTCCATCCCCTGAGATCAAGTGAAGTAGCTGGGAGTACAGGAAGGTGCCATAGCAACTGGCTAATTTTTTAAATTTATTTTTTGTAGAGACAGGTCTTACTGTGTTGAGCAGGCTGATCTTGCACTCCTGGGCTCAAGTGATCTTCCCACCTAGGCCTCCCAAACTGCTAGGATTACAGGCTTGAGCCACCATACCAGCAATTAGATATATTGCTTTTGAACTTAGGAGCAAAATTTGGCCTCTAGGCTTAGAGACAATAGTGTATAAGTTGTTCATGCTAGCGACCATTGGCAGTGAATAAGAACACCTAGATGAGATAAGCAGAGGGCTAAATGAGAAGAGCATTAAATGAGAAGAAAATGAGAGGTGGGAAAAGAATGAAACTCTGAAAAATACTAACATTCAAGAGATAAGTGGAGATAAGGAAATAATATTGTCCCAGAAGGCAAGAAACGAAGTTTCAAGAAGAAAACAGACAACAGTGTCAAATGCCCTTGAGAGGCCAAACAAGGCAAAGGCTGAAAATTCAATTATTTTGAGAAATTAAGAATGTATTGCTAATTGCAGCAACAGCAACTTCAGTGGACATAGTGAGACCAAAAGATATTGGAGTGAATTAAGGTGAGAAAAGAGGTGAGAAAGATAAAATGACAAATGTAGATTCCTCCCTTCAGTTCAAGAAGAAAGTTTGAAATTATATTGTTAGGGGCAAGGGAGAAGATGTTGACTAGGGCCAACTAGAAGAATTGGAGGAAAGGTTGGAGACCTTAAAAGAATAGTGGTACCAATTTGTACAAATGTCTGTGTCTACCTTCATCAGCATCAGGTATAGGTTAGAGAAGGTGGGTAGTTGAATTCACCATGATTGGGATTTTGCCAAGTGGATATACAGAATAATGAGGAAGAATGGAATTGAGAGTGTTAAGCAAGAGAAAGATTGAAAGGATGAGGCTTTATTTTTAAGCTGCCTAGAGAAGGAAATGAGAACTAGAGGAAGCTGGGAAATTGGGGTGAAGTAGAGGAGTCAAGAGGCTTAGTGATTTGATGCAATTAAAAACACACATTGATAAGAAGATTGTACTCAGACATTGTACAATTCAAATTGTAGTTTAAGATTTCAGAAATGGAACAATTTTATTGATGACAAGATCTAGGAAATAATTTAGAGTATAGGCTAGAAAAAACTAGATAATGGGAAAAATTAATGATCTGTGTATCTTGGATACTTTCGTGTGCTTATATGTTGATGCGATTAATCCATCGGAAAGGGAGAATATACCAGTCAGCGGGAAACAGATGAAATACCTATCCTAATTCTAATGTGGAATTCTAATTCCACACAATGTGGAAAATTCTAATTCCACATTGGGATATTTGGAGAAGGAACTACTTACAACAGTGCAGTTACAATATAGAGAAGCAACAGGATTGTAGAGAACCCTGAGGCAAGAAACAGTGGAACAATTACCTGAGATTTGAAAGGATGCTGGGAAGGAGCAATTACCAGAACCTGGAAGAAGGCTGTCTTGAGAATACACTGACTTTGGTCAAAAGAAACAACCAATCCAAGAAGACTTTTCTGGGAAGAAGGCAGAAGAATAAATATAGTAGTTCCCTTTATCCATGGTTTCTCTTTCCAAGGTTTCAGTTACTGATGGTCAACCGCAGTCTGAGAATATTAAATGAAAAATTCCCAAAATAAACAATTCATAAGTTTTAAATTGTGCACTGTGCCAAGTTGCACAATGAAATCTCGCTCCATCCTGCACGGGACGTGAATCACCCCATTGTTCAGCATATCCATTTTGTATATACTCCCTGCCTGCTAGGCTCTTAGTAGTTATCTCAGCAAATAGACTGTTGAGGTGGTATGGCAGTGCTTGGGTTCAAGTCACTTTTACTTTACTTAATAATGGCTCCAAAGCACAAGAGTAGTGGTGCTGGCATATTTTTATAATTGTCCTGTTTTATTATTAGTTATTGCTGTTAATCTCTTACTGTGCCTTATTTATAAATTAAAAGTTATCATAGGTAAGTACGTATAGGAAAAAACATAGTATATATAGGGTTCAGTGCTATCCTTGCTTTCAGGCATCCACTACGGGTCTTGGAACATATCCCCTGGATCAGAGGGGACTGCTACACTCCTAGCTCATGCTCTTCTTTCTCTCAAGTACCTTGTTGGGGCTTCCCCATAGCCAAACCCCACCAGAAAGTGGAGGGCAAAGAAGCCTATTGATACAGTTTTTATAGACTTCAGCCTCCCCCAGCACAAAGCAGGGTAGAGAAGGATGCAAAGTTGCTCTGGAGAGGCAAACAGAGAACTATCCAGCCGAGTGAGATTAGAAACACAAGCTAGAGCAGAACAAACTGATAATGCATATTTCTGACTAATGGGAGAGATTGAGATTCAAGTCTCAGATAGTTGAACAGAACTGAAATAGGAATGATAACTTTGTTATTCTGAGAAGAGAGAAGTAGTAGAAAATGGGTTATATCTGCAGATAGCTTTATAGATTCCATTTTGTCTGTGAAGACATCTATTGAGACATAGTGTGGGGAGGATGAGAATGGTGAAAGTTTTGGCCAGGTCTGATTTGTGTGACCATCCCCGGAGGAAGAGAGGGAGGTCTCGGAATTGACAGGCTTTCCAGTGTCAAAAGGGGTGGGTGAGAGGACGTTTTCCCAAACAAAATAGGGGTGTTGAGAAGACAGCAGCTGCAGATACCCATCGCAGAGGTGAAACAACATGTTGAGCCTGGAAGCAGCATGTGAAAGCTCATTTGTTCTCTCAAAAAGACTGCTTTACATGACAATACTCATGGTATGCACATGTTCCAATGGGTTCTTTAAAAGTCTCAGTACTTTTTTGTCACATATATTATTCTATTCTTAAAATTTTATGTAATGGCTAATGAGTGTTAAAAAGCAGCTTTCCAGTGATGCTTCCAAGCACAACAGCTAACACTTCTTGAGCACTTATGTGAGCTGGGCACTGTACCAAATTCTTGGGGGGACAAAGGGGATCTTCCATTTTCAGCAACCTTGCTAAAGAAGGACAGATAATTCCAGAGCGGGTTACACTAGTCAGTCATCCATCTCCCTGGTCTCAATAACTGGTCAGAGCTGGGCACGTGACATAGAGTGTCTATTTAGGAACCTGAGCTGTGTGTGGTGTGAGCAAGGGAGGCCTGGAATGGCTGCAGCAATGAAGGGAGCTGGCCTGAGGATGTGATGACCACACACAGAAAAGGGCAGAGCTGAGAGAGCGATACAGGTGCTGAACTTGGAGCCCCAATAACATAGTGAGCCTCTAAATCCAGCCAACTGGGGCAGCACTATCTCCAGACTGCAGTTCCATGAGCCAATATAGCTCCTTCTGACAAAGCTATCAGTTTTCTCCGAGATGTCATTTTCAAAATGGTAATGATAAAAAGAATTTTGCTGGCTTATTTTATGGTTAAATGAAATAATCTTCAGCAGCAAATATTGATACTCTAAATACTTCTCCTTCTCATAGATTTTAACACCATACCACCCTAAATACACTTTCATGGGACTGATTAGTATGCAGCTCTTTTTAACTTATACATATACTTTAGAAAGCTTTATACTGCACAAATATAAAGAAACAAAATTATTTTAAATAATGTGCACTTTTTTCTATTACAATATTATACCCATTGTAGAAAATATAAATGGTTTATATAATTTATAGCTGTACTGTGTTTATGATCATTTCTATAGAGATTGACCATTGGGTCTTTGCTCTGTATCTAAATTATTCATTATTTATTGGTCCATGGGAAATTGCCTTGGCTTTGACCATTTTCAGTTTTTAATGATTTCAGGAGCATTCTACATGAGAGACATGAGGATTACCTATATTAAAGTGGTCTCTCAATGTCTCTCTTTTTGTTTCTCAGATTCTTTCCTTAGGTTTCCGTTTATAGCACTTTACACAAAACAAGATAGGCGTGATCCTTAAAAGTTGTTTTTGGTTTTGTTTTTGCCTGCAATATATTCATTAAAACACCAAAAAGCAATGAGATACATTTCTGGTCTTATGGTTAAGGACCTATAATGCTATTTGTCACAAAAATAGAAAGATGGAAAAGTAGAAGAGTAAACATGTACATAATGAGTTCATTTATATGGTTTCACACACTTAATCTTGCAAACCCAACTCATTGCAATAAATTTATAAAAACAAAACAAAACATTACAAAAGTAGAAAGTAATAAACTATAAACACAATGCTACTGAAGCTCAGCTACAACACCACATTCTCAGCTCTAGTTTGGATGGAACACAAGTGTTTTAAATTGCACTGGGTGGAGGCCCAGCAGGAAGGAAGCATCGGATATTGCTGGAACATATCTTTGTTTGAGCAACAGCTAATGAGAAAGGTCACCATTATGCTTTGCTTTCAAACATTGGGTCTGTTTTGAAATTAGTATTGCACATTTCAGCACAGATGCTGGTTTATAATCATCGAAGTACATAATCCTGCAGTATTAATGTTTTTTTCTCCTAAGCGGCAAGTAAAATCCAAAGGTTATGTTCTCACCACTGTTATGATCAGTGTATGTCAGTAAAAGATAAAACGACTTTCTATTTATGGACTCTGGGATTCCTGATTATTTACAAAATTGTGCTCTTGTTAAACTCATTGCTGGTGTTTGAAATGCAAGGCTTTCTGCACTTTGTTCCCTAACATTTATTGCATTTGTTTAGTGGATTATGTGAGTGGCACAGAAATCCAAAGAAAGAGCTTAACTTTCCTGTGCAAAGTATCTGCTGACAAATGCAATAAACTTTAGAAGACCACCCCCTAGGAATGGCTGACATCTTGAGAACTGCAAAAGCGGTAGTAGCAGACATTTCTGCCACAATTTTTTTGGTGGTGGGGGGGAGCAGAAATCTATTAAATATCTCAGTTTATATTTTTGGTTTTCCCTGTTGGCTAGGCTGTTGTATTCCCATGTCCACAGCACGTTCCACTGTGGGAGCCTGGAGGTCTCAGAATAAACTTTGGGAAAGGCTAGGTCCACCCTCTGGGGATAAGGGAGCCAGAGGGAGGAAGAGGAGGGGGTAAAGGAAAAGGGAAGGGGACGGCTGTCTTCCTGTGTTTGGATGACCTTTCCTTATGTTTATCTGGAGGGACTGGGCAGCCAGGCTGTGTTTGGTGTCAGCTTGCCATGTTGCCCCATGTGATCTCTTTCTTAGCTTTAGAGAGGTCCTTTACCTCTGCTGGGAGAACTAGATTTAACTCTCTGAATTATAAAAGAAAAAATGTGTACAAGTCTGCTAGGCATTCGGGCCTAGAGAGAGAATTCTTATGAAACATAAGCATATGACTGTGTGCAACAGACTCCCTAAGGAAAGACTTAGGCCTATCTTGGAGCCATCTGAAAACTGGCCCACCTGTACTTCTTCCTTCTTGCTGAGAGCTGGGCTGGAGGCTATCTTGCTTCTCCTGAAGCCTCATCATTTAGTACAATGCCCTTCACTTATGGGTATTCTGTAACTATTTCTTGAATGCATGAGTGAATGGATGAATAAATGAGCAGAGTCACACAGAGGTGAGTGGGCAACAGGCAGTGAGGTTCCTACAGTACTTAATTTATTTCCCAGTCCCTGCTCTAAGAGCCCTAAGTAGCTCCACTTTAAAGAAACTAGTTTCAAGCCTCTTGGCCTCACATTCCTGGTGGGTGAATCACTTGTTTCTTATGGGTGGGTGAGAACACCTCTGGTTTCCACCTTTCTTTTTCATTTTAGTGCTGACTTTATCTGATCTGACCTTAGCTTGAATGTTATTTTCCCAGAGAAACTATCCCTTAATCATCCTACTCTCCTCTGCCTAAATTAGATCCCCCCATATACCTCTTATTAAACTTTATTATCTTCGTAGAACTTAATACAATTTTTATTTATATTCATATGGGTGATAATCCATCCTATGTCTGATTTCTCCACTAGATTACAAACTTCTTAAAGATAGGGGACCATATTTATTTTCTCATCACTGTGTTGTTAGCACCTGGCATAATACCTGGCATATAGGTCCTCTATACACATAAGCACTCAGCAAGCATGTGTTCCATTAATGAATGAGAAGATTAATGAATAAATTATATTTGGAAGGAGAATCCATACCAGGTTACTGTGCAAGATTGGGGATAAAGGTCAGAGTCCAAAAGCCCTATGCCAATCAGACCTTGGACACACTCATGAGTTTGAGGTTCTGGAAGAGGATGAAGTGGTTAGCAAACATAAGTGACACTGGACATTTTACCTTTGGAACCTAGCTAGTAGTCTGGGCTCCTGGGAGTACCAGAAACTTTCTCTTTTAACTCTACCCAAAGTAGCAACTTCTTCCACCTTCTCAGTAATAGCAGTATTCTTGGTTACCAGGTATCTGAACCTCAGAAAGACTCCCAGTGTTTTCCTCTTTTTCACGTCACACAGCTTCACAATACCTCTTGTTAGTTTTTTCCTTTTCATTCCCTTGAGCGCCTTTTGATCTAGTGAATTAGTCAGGTTTCATTCTCTTGCAAGTTCCAGACACACAATTCCATTTAGTTTGAAAGCATAAACTGGGAATGTATTGCATCACCTTGTTGGGAATTTGATGGGGACAACTGGCTTCAGATGTGTCTAGATCCAGGGGCTCGGATGTTGCTCAGGACTTCACCTTTCTTGTCACCTCCCTGCTAAACTTTTAAAATGAACACCTGCAACCCCTGAGTCACAATCACCTCATAGCCCCAGAGAGGATGCTGATTGCACCCATATGACCATTCCTGAATCTGTCACTGTGACAGGGAGGGAAGGAAGGCTCTGATTGCTTGGCCTGGGCAACATATTCAGCTTTCTGCCCCTTGTATTAGTTGGAGGGGGTGGTGAGGGTACAGTCACAGAAAGAGTTTCTCAAGGAAAAGAGGAAGTGTGTTACCAAGATAGGATAAGCAAGAGGTGCTGGATAATAAAAAACAATAGAATGCCTTTCTATAACAGCCATCCTGATCCAGGTGCAGTGCTAGGCCCTTAATCCACATGCATAGGAATATACAAGTGAAATGAGGGTGCACTGTGGAATCAGATTGCTTTGGCCCAAATCTTAGCTCTTTTTCTTACTCATTCTGTTATTTAGGATGAGTTAACCCTCTCCAAGTCCAGTTTTCTCATGCTAAAACAGTGCTGTAAGGTATTCAATAGAATATTCCTCAGCTTTAAAAAGGAAGGAAATTCAGCCTCTCAGCTCTTCCCATTCAACAGACATCCCAGTCTTCAGTGAGGCACCAGCCATGTCCCTGAAATGCCGTGGAGAAAGTGAAGGCCAGAGTAAACGGATTTGGCTATATTGGGTGCCTGGTCACCACGGCTGCTTTTAACCCTTGCAAAGTGGATATTATCACCATCAATGATCTTAACTACATGATCTACCATGGAATCACATGGTTCCAATATGATTCCACCTACAGCAAGTTCCACAGCACCATCAAAGTCGAAAATGAGAAGCTTGTCATCAATGGAAATCCCATTACCATCTTCCAGGAGCAAGATCCCATTAAAATCAAACAGGATGATGCTGGTGCTGATTATGTTATGGAGTCCACCAGCATCTACCATGAAGAAGGCTGGAGCTCACTTAGAGCAGAGAGCCAAAAGGGTAATCACCTCTGCCCCCTTTGCTGATGCCCCCATGTTCGTGATAGGCATGAGCCATATGAAGTGTAACAACCTCAAGATCATCAGCAATGCCTCCTGCACCACCAAATGCCTAACCCCTGGAGTCATCCATGACAACTCTGGCATCCTGGAGTGACTCAGGATCATAGTCCACACCATCATTTGGGCCAGGATTTGGCCCAAATCCTAGTTCTTCTGTGGGAAACTGTGGTGTGATGGGCATGAGACTTTCCAGAATGTCATCCCTGCATGTGTCTACTGGTGCTGCCAAGGCTGTGGGCAAGGTCATCCCCAAACAGAGCAGGAAGCTCATGGACATGGCCTTCCATGTCCCCACTGCCAATGCGTCAGTCAGGGACCTGACCTGCTCTCTGGAGAAACCAGCCAAATCTGATGACATCAAGGAGGTGGTAAAGCAGCATCAGAGGGGGTCCTCAAGGGCATTCTGGGCCACACTAAGCACCAGGCTGTCTCCTCCAACTTTAACAGTGATACCCACTCTTCCACCTTCAACGCTGGGGCTGGCATTGCCCTCAATGACCCCCACTTTGTCGAGCTCATTTCCTGGTATGACAATTAATTTGGCTACAGCAGCAAAGTGATAAACTTCATGATCCACATGGCTTCCAAGAAGTAAGAGCCCCCAGACCACCAGCCCCAGCAAGAGCATGAGAGGAAGAGAAGAATGTACCCTTATTTCCCTTGTATATACAGATGCATGTAGGTTGAGGGCCAGGCAATCAGAGCCTTCCTTCCCTCTCCATCGCAGTGACAGATTCAGGAATGGTCACATGGGCACAAACAGCGTCCTCTCTGGTGCTTTGAAGTCATGTAGGTTAAGGGCCTACATGACCTTTAGTTGCTGGGGAGTCCCTGCCACATAGTCCCCCACCACACTGAGAATCTCCCTTCCTTATTGTTTCTACACCAGACACCCTGAAAAGGGAAGGACCTAGAGAGGCTGACCTTATCAGATATCATTAATAAATTCCCCTATACCCAGCCTAAAAAAAAAAAAAAAGGAAGGAAATCCTGACATATGCTATAACGTGGATAAAACTTGAGGACATTATGCTAAGTGAAATAAGCTAGTCACAAAAGGACAAATGCTGTATAATGCAACTTATATGAAATGCCCAGAGTAGTGAACTTCATAGAGACAGAAAGTGAAATCGTGGTGCTAGGGGCTGGGGAGTGGGAGGAACAGGGAGTTAGTTTTTAATGGCTAGCGAGTTCCAGATGTGCAAGATGAAAGAGTTCTGGAGATGGATGGTGGTGATGGTTGCACATAAAACCTCTGCACTTGAAAATGGTTAAAATGGTAAAATTTATGTTATGTGTATTTTACCACAGTTTTTAAAGAAGTGACATAAGGGTTAAATGAAACCACAGATGTAAAGTACTTAGCGCAGTGTGAGTGAATACATAGTAAGTGCTCATAAATGTGAAATATTATTCTCATAACAGCCCTACAGATACTATTATCTTCATGTTTATAGTTGAGTAAGTGGAGACTTGCGGGTTAAGTAAGTGGTAGAAAGTACCTCACCCAGCTAGAAAGTAGTGAGGCCAGACTCAAACCCACTGCTTGACTACTAAGTCCCTGCTATTTTCTATTATGTCGTGTATTTATTAGCACTCTGCTTGCTAACTGCCACTGCCCAATATTTTTAAATATTGCTTTGATTATGTTAAGCTTCTGCCTAACAAAACTTAAGGCATCTACCTGTGGTCTAAAACACAAATGCCTCTTCTTAATACAATTATTTTTGTAGGCTGACCCCAATTACTTTTCTAGCCTCATTTTAACATCAAGGTCTTGCTTTTACCTTGCTTTGTGTTTTCTATTCTTGTAGCATATGCTAATTCTTCTGCTGGGACACTGTTGAAACTCTACCCACCTTTTTTGAGGGGTGAGGGGAACAAGGTCTCACTCTGTCTCCTAGGCTGGATGAAGTGCAGTGGCGCCAGCACAGCTCACTGCAGCCTCCACCTCCTGAGCTAAAACTATCATCTGGCCTCAGCCTCCTGATTATCTGGGACATGGTGCATTACCATGTCCGGCTAATTTTTTATTGGTTTGTAGAAATGGGATTGCACTATGTGGCCCAGGCTGGTCATGAACTCCTGGGCTCAAGAAGTCCTCCTGCCTTAATCTCCCAAAATACTGAGATAACAGACATGAGCCACCACACCTAGCCTCTACTCATCTTTTGATGTTCAGCTCAAGATCCAGCTCCTCCAGAAAGCCTCACCTAACTGGGAAGACAGACAGGGCCATTTCCTCCTCTTCACTACTATGGTGTTTATTATTTGTTAGCAACACATAATGTACTGCTTAAATCAAAGTTATTACTTCAGTTGTTCATGTCTTAGCTCCGGAGCAATGGAGAGCGGGTACCGTACCTATTACTGCTTTAAGTTTCCCTCAATGCCAGGTTAGTGTTTTGCATGGAGTAGCAACTTGATAACAATTTCTTAAGGATGCTGATGCAGGAAATATGATTAACAGTGACTAGTTCACACAGTCATGATTTGGATTTAGGAAAAGCATGTATTATTTTCTTTTTCGTTAGAAAATATACTGGGATTTTTCCTTGTACCTTTAGGTCGATTCAGGACATAATGCTTCCTAGTCAGCATGGAAATGAAAAGATTGAGTCTGGTTAAAAAAGCAAATCTGCTGGTGAGTCTGTATGAGAGGTAGATATCTCTTGCTGATTACATTCTGAGAAACAGAAGCAGGCAGAAGTGTTTACGGAGCAACCAGAGATGAAGCAGAGGTTGTTTTGAGAATATCTCAAAAAACATAAGAGGTCATTTCAAGTTCTGCAAATAGTGCCTACTGTACAAATACTTCAGTCTCAACGTAGGTATTGAAAATGTTAATCATGTTGTCTATAAGCCCCTAAACTTTTCTAAATAATGCTGTCCCTTACCTCCAGGCCTTGCTCAAAGGTCCTCTGTGGACCATGTAAAGAATCTGTAGACATGCCGGGGAAACAGAATCAAAGCTGCAGTGCTGGAAATGGCAGCCTGAGCCGATATTCACCAGGATGCTCTGGTGTGCCAGTCTTGAGTGATCATGGGGTTTGTTCTAATTGGTCAGTTTCTGTTCTTTAAATATGTTGAATGTCACCTCTCGGCAGAGAGAACAGCACTGGAAGTGAAGACAGTTCTGTGTGGTAGAAGCACAAAGCACCAACGAGAGAAAGACAGAAGATGGGACAGGAAACACAGGAAGTACCAGAACTTGAAGGAATTCAAAGCAACCATTTGGACAGATGAGCCATAGATAACTATTAGGCAGAGAAGTACTATAAACAGCTGTACATTTTTGAAGGATGAACAAGACTATTTATCAGGCTTTTATAATGGACCTGATGAGAGGTGATGAAGACTTGAACCAAGAACTTGGCAGTGCCAACAGATGGCGGGGGTGGGGATGAATATAAGAGATATCGTTTTAGGTAAAATTGACTGGACTTATGATTGAATGGAGAGAGTGGGAATAGAGGTGTCAAAAGGAAACAGAATCTGAAGTGAGAATATTCTAATTGGTGGTACGTCCTAACAATACATTGATGGTTCATTTAGTTTCACTGTCTTACCTCAAACTTCAGGGAATAAGTTGTGGTTAATCATACACATGATACATGAGCAGAGCAATTGAACATGAGGTTGCTGGCAACTCTTGAAAAAGGCAATCACTCTACCTGACCACATTTTGGTTCAGTGAGAGTCTCTACTGGAGCAATGACTCATTTAGAATTGCATGAGACTAGCTTCCCATGGCTGAAAGAAATGTGGAGAACATTCTGAGGCTGATGGGAACTATGAAAACAGCAGTCACATACCTTTGGACAAGGCCATTTTATAACCAATTTACCAGGCATCATTTCTTCTTCCCTGCAGTAGTCGGGCCCTGGGTATCATTGGGAATGGCACAGCTTCTTTGAGTCTTTCCCCACCTCATAGGCAGTTGGGCTTACATAGCTGTGATGGTGATGGGGAGTACCCTGGGTCTGGGAAGCCTCAGAGGAAAGACCGTTCTTTCCCCAGGTTGAAGCTATTAATCACCCTGTTGAAGGCTGGGTTCATAGAGAGAGAAAATGTAAAAGGGCTGGTTTATGATATCCATGGATATGCCCTCATGGCCATGAACTTTAATAGTTATTAACTTTACTTGCCTAAGCAAGGGAAAATGTAATAAACCAATAGGCAATTTGAAACATTAGTAGACTGTTATATTTCATCTGAATTTTAGGTCTTCACTTTTGTAACTGAGGATTTTATTTCAAACTATATTTCTTTAAAGATGGCAGCATTTTCTTCTCAAAATAAGGACCAAGACTGTGGTATCTTTACAGTATTAAAAATAAAGTGTGCTTTGGACCTGCAAAGAAATACTCAGAGGTCATAACCTGAAAATAACCTCTGAATTTTCCCACACTCTAACAAATCACCAAACTGCCAAATGGATATGCACCAACATTTCCAGATTCCCCTGGGAACACATTTGAAAATGCTTAGTTCCAAAGAAATAAAATGTTAGGAGAAAATATCCACATTCAAAAAATAGGAGTTTACACCAAAATCACTCTCCCATCACAAAGAAAGTATCTCAAGTGTAACATAGTAAGATAAATTATATATACAATATGAAGTTCAGTTGTAATTTAGCTTTCTTGTCCACAAGTTAATACTTTCATTATATAAAGATGTTTAAAACAACAACGAAGCAAAAAAGTTACATCTCTCTTCATTTATTCATATATATTCTTACTCGGTGAATGAAAAACACAATTATTTCTATTCTGTCATTACTGAAAGGAAGACAAATAAATAAAAGTACCTTCATTTTTTTTTGCCCCCTTCTCCCTCTGCTATGCTTATCTTGCCAAACCCAATCCCAGTGTCAGACCAACCAAATCATTCTTTATGCCTGCTCCTGAGCAGCTGAACATTGATGAAAATCACCTAAATTGCAGATTGATGCTTCTATAAATACTTGGTTGCCTCCTCATCTGCAGAACCAAATAATGGACTAGCTCTTCCATTCTCCACAACTGTTTCATCCATGTGATCATCTCCTTTTTATCTTATTCTAAATATGTGATTTTGAATAATATTTCATCTAGAAAATATGAGCAAATCATGACCAAAACTCTAATGGGATTTTATAATGGAATATAAAGTGATTATAAACACTGCCCAGAAAATATATAAGAATAATCAAGAAAATGAGAAAAGCAAGAAAAATGGGGTAATGTTGCCCTGTCAGTTATCAAACAAATTATAGAGCTATCATAATTAAATAATGTAAAATTCCTGCTGGAATAGACAACACATCAATGGTACAGACCAGAGACCACATGTAAGGGTAAAATAAGATAAAAGTAGCATTTCAAAATCATGAGAAAAGATAGAATATTTAACAAATGATGTTGGAAAATAGGCTATCCATTTGAAAAAAATAAAGTTAAATGCCTACTACTCATCAATTTTTAAAAGTTGAATAGATTTAAAAACCTATACACTAAATATAAAACAAAATTACAAAAGTACTAAATGGACATATAAGAGGGTAGTTATCATTTTCATAATGGGAAAGGCCTTATAAAGGAAGACTTAACCCAAGAAAAAGCAAAACATTGTTTCTGTGCAGTTCTGTCTAGAAAACAGAACTGTAGTAACAGTTATTTTTTTTCTTCCTGTAATAACAGTCATGCCTAGTACCCACGAGTTAACCTTACTCTCTGTCCCTCCTCTTTATGGGTCTTTGTATCTTTAATGGATTGCACAGGGCCTGGCACAAAGTATGTGCTCTAGGCTTATTGATTTTACTTGACTGAACTCCAATTACTTTGATTGTGGTACAATCCTGGGGAGAAACAGACT
Source organism: Cebus imitator (assembly GCF_001604975.1). Lineage (NCBI taxonomy): Eukaryota > Metazoa > Chordata > Mammalia > Primates > Cebidae > Cebus > Cebus imitator. The sequence goes on along the minus strand of NW_016107948.1, from coordinate 826,111 downwards.
TTAATCATCAATACTTAATAATACCCAAATGATAATAATCCTTCCTCATTTATACAGTTTTTTTCATAGGTTATTTTATGAACCTCCTCTCCCCCTCCTCACGAAAGCCCCCAAAACACTAGAAAGTAGGCAGGAAAGATGGTAGTAGTAAGGTTCTCAATTTACCCGCTTCCCCATCCCCTGCTTCAGAGACATTGAGCAGTTTCCCCAAGATCTTGGTCTGGGTCTCTTTCAATTAGGTCATACTGTCTCTGATTACAATTTGATGCAAAAAGCCAGGTGGGGCAGTTGAGATTCCATTCTTTAATTCTACAGAAACACATGGTGTCTAGAAAAATAGGTTAAAAACTAATGTGTAAGGCCTGCTGTCTTTTTTTACAGAGATGGCACATAATCCCTGCTAAAAATACCCAGGCCAAATCATATTATTTTTTGTTTGTTTGTTTTTCTGTTGGATGGAGTTGTATCTTGTGCACCATTTCAAATCCTCCTGATCTCACCTCTTAGTGCAGCCTCTGCACAGGATCCCATTTTGAACCAGTTTCAAAGATACAACCTGACATGGCCTTGTCTCCTCCAGCACCTTTTACCTTTCACTTCGTCCTCTGAGGCTCTGTAGTGTCCACTTGGCATTTATGTGTGTGTAACCCAGGGGAGTCAATGCTTGTGGACCACCACAGATAGATGGAAATAGGAACCTCTGGGTAAATGCCATCCCTTTCAGTCCCTAGGGTGGACAGTTCTGAGACACATTTCATAAGATTCCTCAGGAGGTTGCATGGGTCAAGGCTGCCTGCAGTCCTGAGCAACTTAGTGACCCGAATTTGCACTAGACTTCCTCCTCCTCCTCCTCCTCCTCCTCCTCCTCCCCCTCCTCCTCCTCTTCCTCCTCCTCCTCCTCCTCTTCCTTCTCCTCCTGCTCTTCCTCCTCCTACTCCCCTGTCCTGCTCCCTGGGATCACATTCCCAAGTGTACAGCAGGGGAGCCATTGGCTCAGGGTCTTATTGTGGGGGTACCCAGACAGACTGAGGTTAACCATTTTCTTTTAAAGAAGACTATTGCTGTACAATAATACTTCCTAACATTTGTTTCATACTTTCAAGCATCCCTATTTCATAGTCACAACAAACTTATGAGAGAGCCACCACTATTTCCATTTGATAGATGAGAAAACTGAGGCTAAAAGAAGTTAAGTAACTTGATCAGGATTACAATAGCCAGAGAACAGTGGAATCAGGACTCAGCAGAGGTCCTCTGAGAGGGGAGGTCAGGGGCCTCTTTGCTATAACACAGCTGCCTCCTATCAAAATATTTGCAGAGTGCTTTGATGTCAGTGCCTCGAGCTCTGGAAAGTGCTCTTCCTCGCTTATCAGCCCTCTGCTGTAACACTCACAGCTGTTCCAAACACGTCCAGTCTTTTTCTAGCTGCAGACACATTATGCAGAGCTGATGTTTTTTTGTGTGCAAGTACAAAGGAATAGATCAGTAGCTGGAGAGGGGAATGTGGGACAAGGAAAGAGGGCTTGAAGGTGATAAATATGAGCAGATGTACATGCTAAAGAGAATCACCTAGACGAGAGGAAGGGATGGGTGATGCAGGAGAGAAAAAGTGGTAGATCCCAAGATAGAAATAAAGAGCCCGGCTTTCAAAGACATGAGAGTCAATTCCTCTGTTACAACCAGAGGGCAGAAGAAGAAACTCCTATAGGTAAGTTCAGGTCTCTAGGTAAGTTGTGATCTCTCTTATTCAAAAACATGAAACAAAAGGATGCTCTTTGGATCCTATGCTGCACACTTCATGAACACAGGGGCCATGTCTATAGCCCAGTACTGACCTTTTAGAAGGCCCTCAGTAAATATTTGTGGTTGCTGAATAAATAGATATGAGTAAACACACATTCCCTTTACCACCAAAAACTTCTGAGACCAACACTAAATGATCAAGAAATGAATAAAAATGTCATTAACAATTTTAGTAAGAGTTCAAATGACCCACAGATAAATCATTCCTCCAATCCTAGCTATTTAATATCCACACACATGAGGTACCCATAAAACTGCCACAATTGCCCGAGTATGGGGTGGTGGAGTCCTCACCTGGCATCAGTACCCGGGCAAAACAGACACAGGGGCTGTAGTAGACAAAGAGCTCAAGCTGAGTTTGCGGGGTGGGGAAACAGTCAAGAGGAACGAAATCCTCAGCTTTCTGTCCCAAGTGAAGGAGGGCATCTGTGGCCCGGAAGACGGGCACTCCCTGCCTACCCCCAGCTGGATGAAGTCAATAGGAGTCTCCAGGTGCTACCCTTTCAAAGGCACATGCTGGAGTGTGCTCAATAAAAAGCAAACATGGTTTACAAACATACTGGAAACATTTTCTCATGAGGACCATTAAAGGAACTGAGCATGTTTCATACAAGCAAAAAGACTCAAGAGGACCACCATAGTGATTTTCAAATATGTGAAAGGCTGTGATCTTTCCAGCACAAACCCTGTAAAACCTCCAAATCAACCATTCTTTGACCTCAGTTGAGCCTCCAATTGATTAACCCTGCTTCCTTTTCGTTATCTCTTTCCTTGTTGGTTAGCTCAGATTTCAAAGGCCAACATGATAATCAATTTTGTGTTTATGCCCTCAAATTTCTCACTCTCTTACCTACTTGTTACTTGATTCAGTGATAAAGGGGGGTCAAAGGCCCACGCATGGGACAAGGCAGCCTTCCAGGGTCCAAGACCTTACTTTCAACTCAAGAGAGGGAACCTTTCTTCCCCACACCTGCTGTTTTCCTCCATGTGGGAACATGAACTAGTGTCACACTCCTGACTTCCTTTTACTCTCCCACTTGCCCTTCTCTACGGCATCCCCACCAGATGGAATACGTAACTGATTGTTGGCTTTGGAAGGAGAAATGAGCCTGCACTAGTTGGGGACAGCTTCTTTGCCTCTCTCCTCTTGGCAACAGACACGTATGAGGAGCCACTCATTTTCTGCCCTAACTCCTCCATGCTGTAAGTTTCAGAGGTGCCTCCCTTGGAGGGGTCTGGGAGAATTCATTGAAGCTTGGGTCTGGATGGGTAAGCCTGTCTAATTCTGGTGTTCAGTAAGTGAAAAGTTATTTGATTCTCAAATCTAAGCCACATTTCCCAGCTATTAATTTCCTCCCTTCTAAAGGGAACTTGCTGCCGTCAATGAGAATTGATTTCCCTCTGTTCATGGAGGATGAAGGCAAAACTCCCAATGGAATCAGCCTTTTCTTGTCTCCTTCTCTCTTGCTTTCTTGTCTCTACCCACCTACCAGTCTGTCCCTGAAGAGAACGTGCCCTCGACTGCACCTCTGCACAAGAGGCTTGGTTAGGTGCAACATGAATGCTTGTCAGAGCAAATAAAATAATGACCCTATTATGTCTTAAAGGAGATCACATTGGAGCAAAATGGGGCCAGGAGTTTTGTGCTTTAATCTGCAAGACCCAACAATAACATCAAATTTTAAGTGATCACAAACCCTTCACGCTGTCTGGCAATTCCAGCTGATTTCCTGTAAACTCACTCTTCCATTCAAGAGATTATTTCACTGATTCTTCTCTCTTCTCAAGTCCTCTTGCCTTCAACTCTTGGGCTTGCTTCTTATTTTACTGAAAACATAAGAGCATAATAAGAGAGCTTCCACATATACCACTAAGTCCATCAAATGTCCACATCTGTATCCTCATATGCTATCTGCTCTCCTAGTATAATGCAAGGCTCCTCTGTAACTATGTTCTTCTCCAAGGCCAGCACTCACCTGGGCCCTGTGTCTCTTCTTCCCCCATGCAGGGACCTTGCTCTTCCCATCATCACCTCTCCTGCGCCATCAACTTCTCTCTTTCTACTGGATTATTCAGCTAAACATGCAAATGCACTGTGATACCTCCCACCCTTAACAAACAAACAACACCTTTCTCTCACCTATATCCTCTTCCAGTTACTGCCTCGTTTTTCTGGTCCTCATTGTGACAAAATTCTTTTAAAAAGCTGTTATATTTGCTGTCTTCACCATTTTCCTTCATTTTCTCTTGACTATTTCCAGTCGCACTTTCCTCCCCATCCTTCCACATGACCCCTCACTCTATTGTCAGAATAACCAGTGAACTCCACTTTTCCAAATCCAATGACCAGCTCTTTGTTCTCATTTTACTTGACCTATTAGCATTGTACAAATCTGATCCTACCTTCATCCTTCTTCATTTTTGTTTTTTGAGTGGTTTTAGGTTCACAGTAAAAGGCGAAGGAACAGAGATGTCCCTCAGCCTTTTTTTTTTTTAAGACTGTCTCACTCTGTCGCCCAGGCTGGAGTGCAGTGGCATGATCTTGGCTCACTGCAACCTCCACCTCCCAGTTCAAGCGATTCTCCTGACTCAGCCTCCCAAGCAGCTGGCACACACCACCATGCCCGGCTAATTTTTGTATTTTTAGTAGAGACAGGGTTTCGCCATGTTGGCCAGGCTGCTCCCAAACTCCTGGCCTCAAGTGATCAGCCTACCTCAGCCTCCCAAAGTGCTGGAATTACAGGTGTGAGCCACCATACCCTGGACCCATCTTCTTTTTTAAAGCTTGCTTCATTAGTTTCTGAGTCATCCTTCCCTGTAGGTGCTTCAACCTCAGTAACTACCCTTCTCAATCTCCTTTCCTGGGTGCTGCAGCTTCCTGAATTCTGAAGGGGAAAGTGTCTAGAGCCCCAGCCTCTGATCTCATCCTTTCTTCAGCCACACCTCATTTGGTCTATGGCTTTATGTACCAGCTATATGCTATGTCATAAACATTAAATGTTACTTCTAGCATTTTTGTGATCTTTCTCATGCTATCACCTAAGGTAATGATTAGCAGGCATTTAGAGAGAGTGTTAAAGTAAAAAATTATTTGGTAACACACAGGTTTAAAGGACTAGCAAGAGAAAATTCCAGTGTGGACCCCTTCCCTGAACCCCAGACAGACTTCAACCACTTTCGCAACATATCCTCCTGGATGTCTAATGAGCGTGTGAAACCCAGTATGTCAAAACTTGAGCTCCTGATCTTTGTCCCTAAACCTGTAGAGTTTCCCACCTCAGTAAATGACAACTTCACTTTTCCAGTTGCCTGGACAAATCTCACTTCCTTTTCTCCTCCTTCTGCTGCTCCTTGCCCCAAGGCCTTTGTACTCTCCACTCGAGATGCTCTTCCCCCTAGTTATCCATCCGTGTGGCTTGCTTCTTCCTCTCCTTAGGGCATCTTCCATAATGGTATCATTTCAGAGAACTTCCCTGACTATCTAAGAAACAAGACCCCCTTTCTCCCCACAATCACCCCTGCTTTTTCTTCAAAGCTCTTCCTCCTATTTGATAGTATGCTTCTTATTGTTTAAAGTGGATCTTCCCACTGGAATGTAAGTTTTTGAGGGCAGTAAGTTTGAACACTTTATTTACTACTCTGATCCCTAACACTTACAACATTATCACATAAAACATAGCAGCCATGCTTGGTTTAAGAATGAACTTCCAGGGAGTCAAAGTTGTTCAAAAGCACAAGGCAACTTCAGAAAGCTGCTTCTCAGAGTCATTGCATTAGACAAGCGGTGACCATCTGGGAGGGCCTCAGGGGCATGAATAAGTATTGGGGTTAACTGAGGCCTAGACTCCATGATTCTGTGGGATTGTGCTCCCTGAAGTCATCAGTAGCTTCCTGAACACAGAACCCACAAGTCTTTATCAATTATTACACTTACTGATGACATTTTCTCTCTCCTTTCCCTTGGCATAAGAGGCAGCACTGAGTTGGCCAAGTCCTCCACCCATTCCCTGACCGCCACTCAGACCCCTTTGCTGTCTCCTCTTTCTCTTGCTAGTCCTTTAAACCCATGTGTTACCAAATAGTTTTTTACTTTAACACTCTCTCTAAATGCCTGTTAATCATTATCCTGGGTGACAGCAAGAGAAAGATCGCAAAAATGCTAGAAGTAATATTTAAAAAGCAAAATGCATTTTGCTTTGCATTTTGGTGAAGACTCCTGATTTTGATTCAGAAGACCTAGGTTTGAGCCTAACTCTGCCACTTACCCATTTTGTGTCTGGGGACAAGACTCTTATTAAATTCTCTAAGCTTCTATTTCTGCATTTATAAAACAAGGAGCATCGTATCTCACCTTACATGCATTATCTTAATATATGAGGTCTGGGTGATATATGTGTGGATAGGTTTTATAAAATATAACCTGATTTGTAAATAGATTTTATTATGATAGACCATAAAAGAGTCACTAAACCATTGTCTATAGAAGATAATAATTGATATAGGGCTGGGCGTGGTGGTTTACACCTGTAATCCCAGCACTTTGGGAGGCCAAGGCAGCGGATCATTTGAGGTTAGGAGTTCAAGACCAGCCTGGCCAACATGGCAAAACCCTGTCTCTACTCCAAATACAAAAATTATCCAGGCATGGTGGCAGGTGCTTGTAATCCCAGCTACTCAGGAGGCTGAGGCATGAGAATCTCTTGAACCCAGTAGGTGGAGGTTGCAGTGAGCTGAGATCATGCCACTACTCTCCAGGCTAGGCAACAGAGCAAGACCCTGTCTCAAATATTAATAATAATAATAATTGGTATAGGGAATTGTCTTTTCATGTCTATGCTTGTAAGGAGAAAGTCGTACTTGTAGGCCTGTGATTGTTTTTAGATCCTCTGTTAAGAGCCAATCAAATCAGTAATGTACTGTAACTGCCCATAGACCTAGGCTTATATTCTCAAATAATCTACAAATATGCAACCAAAAGAATTGAGGTGAAGTACTTCTTTTGTCCAAATAAACCAGGCCTCCATTTCATTTCTAGAAATTAACAGTTCCTGAATTTTTTATTTTTATTTTTTTGAGACAGGGTCTTGCTCTGTTGCCCAGGCTGGGGTCTAGTGGTACAATCATGGCTCACTGCAGCCTTGACCTCCTAGGCTCAAACCCGTCTTCTCACCTCAGCCTCCCAAGTAGCTGGGACTACAGGCACATGTCACCAAACCCACCTAATTTTTAATTTTTTGTAGAGACAAGATCTCACTATGTTGCCCAGGTTGGTCTTAAAATCCTGGGCTCAATTGATCCTCCCACATTGGCCCTCAAACTGCTGGGATTACAGGCACGAGCCACTGCACCCAGCCCCCGGAATCTTCATTGACTTCGTTCACACCAGCTCTGCCTGTTTGCTGATGGATGCTGGAATCTGGCTGAATCATCTTCCCAGAAAAGGGGGCTTATTTGGGGTTTCAGGCAGGCATATCAGCATATTCCTGTATAAGACTGGGGAAGTTTCAGCATATTCCAGGCTGACCTTTCCTTTCAGTTGCAGATCAGACAGAGCCAACCTTAGTTTTACTTTGTTAGTTTATTGTTGTTGTTTTCCCTCCGTGATGACAGAGAATTGTGCTCTTTGAGAAGAAAAAAATCCTACCTGTTTTACAGTTAGTTCCATTAGAAGTCAAACTAGTTATTAGAAGTAAAAAATATTTTAAGTTGCTCAGCTGAAATTTTAACCATTCTTGTCTAATCGTTAACATACAAACCTCCCTAACCAGAATATTTGTGGGGGAAGACTTCTTAACAGGATCTAAAATCAGCACTTTCCCAAAAAGCCTGTTAAAAATTACACATTTGGAATTTTGTCCTAGTCTGACTAGGCTGCTGAATTCCCTTTTGGTATTTCCTGGGGGCGAGAGGGTTGGGGAAGAGATAAATCCCCTTATTTCATTTAATACAGTACATTTCTTTAAAATGTGCTGTCAGATTTGAGTATTTCCCTAAAGGTAGGGTGACAAATCATCCTAGTTTGCTTGGGATTGAGGGGTTTTGAAGGACACAGAACTTTCTTTGATTTGACAAGCCAAGTTGAGTTGATCATCCTAGAAAGGAAACCCTAGTCCAAATCACTCACAGGACAGGTGAGGAAATGGAGGCCCAGCAAGATGAAATAATTTGCCACCATATTACAATAGTTAGCTAACACTGACTGCATTACTGGGACCAAGACCAACATCTTCATAGTCTTAGTTCAAAGCTCCCCTGACTTCTCCAAACTTAAGTTTGATGACTGGTTTGTGGGTATTCGACTACTTTATTTAATTTATATGCGAGCAAAGGAAAGCGATAATCCAAGTACATTCTAATTGGTGATCATAAAGATACAAATGTTCTAAAGCAACATAAAAATAACATCTACTCAACACCCACAAAATGTCCCTGGGTGGATGAATGGATAAGCCAAGTGTGGTATATACATACAATGAACTGTGATTCAGTCTTAAAAAGGAAGGAAATTCTGCTTCAACAAAAATGAATTATGGGACATTATACTAAGTGAAATAAGCCACTCACAAAAAGACAAATACTGTATGATTCCACTTACATGAGGTACGCTATGAGTGAATACTTATGGATCTAAGATATAAATACTACTCTCAGAGTATTTGTCTACTCTAGGGAGTGAAAATCACAGAGCCGGAAAGTAGAATGGTGGTTTGCTGGGAGCTGGGGGGAGGGAGGAATGGAAGTTATTGTTTAACAGGAACAGAATTGCAGCTTTGTCAGATAAAGAGCATTCTGGCCAGGCCCAGTGACTCAGGCCTGTAATCCCAGCGTTTTGGGAGGCCAAGGTGGGCTGATTGTTTTAGCCCAGGAGTTCAAGACCAGCCTGGGTAACATAGCAAGACCTCATCCATACAAAAAATACAAAGATTAGCCAGGCATGCTGATATGTGCCTGTAATCTCTGCTATTAGGGAGGCTGGAGTGGGAGGATTGCTTGAGCCCTGGAATTTGAGGCTGCAGTGAGCTATGATCATGCCACTGCTCTCCCAACCCAGGTGACAGAGTAAGACCCTGTCTCAAAAACAAAGAAAGACTTCTGGAGATGAATGTAGTGATGGTTGCACAATAATATGAATGTACTTAATAACACTGAACTGTACCCTTAAAAATGTTTGATAATAAATTTTATGTTATATCTATTTTATCACATTTTTAAAATGGAAATAACCACAAATAGCTCATCTATTCCATTGGTGCAGTGTTTCTGTTAAAGAGGTCTGCAAAGTGCTTTGCATCCATTTATTAGCTTTGGGATGTTTTGTCAAATCAAACCGCATTCTTTAGATAAGGAGTTTGGTTTGCTTTGATATTTAGTGACCTTCCCTTAGCTAGGGCACAGAATTTCCAGATGTGCAACACTCCCAACTTCTAGCTGCGAGCTCACTGCCTGGCAAATAGTAAGTGCTCCATAAACATTTTTAAAATAAATAAATAACAGCAAGGGCTAATATTTAGTTGAAGCATTTATTCAGAGGTGCGTTGACCTTGAAGCTGGTGAAGCTTAACCTTCAGGATGTCGCTTTAATAAGACTTTCCTAGACCTTGTGTGCAGGTGAGGGGAGGACCTGAGCAATGTATTCCCATAGTCACATATTCATATAAAACTTGCAAAAGTAAGATTTATCTTCTTTTTATTAAACAGGGCTTCCAAAGTTGTATAGTTTTCAAGTCCCACAAAACCTGAATCTGTCCCTGTACTTACTGCCTTTCTAAGTACTCTACTCTACTAATTCCTTTCTATGGCTTCTTCACACAATCCTCACAGCAACCCTAAGAGGTGGGTATTATTATCTTCACTTCTGAGATGTGGAAATTGGGCAGCTCTACCATGGTTACCCCATGAGGATGTGATGGGCAAGGACTAGCTCTCTGGTATTTAAGGGTAAGTCTACAACTCCACTGAACACTAGGAATAGCCAAACCTAACTCTAGCTCGTGTTAATTAGGCATGTAGCCAGGCATGGTGGCACGTGCCTGTAATCCCAATACTTTGGAAGGCCAAGACGGGAGGATCTCTTGAGCCCAGGAGTTCGAGACCAGCCTTGGCAACATGGCAAGACCTTGTTCCTATGAAAGAGTTAAAAATTAGCCAGGTATGGTGGTGCATGCCTGTGTTCCTAGCTAGTTGCAAGGTTGAGGTGGGAGGATCTCTTGAGTGCAGGAATTTGAGGCTGCAATGAGCTATAATTGCACCACTGTATTCCAGCCTGGGCAATGGAGCAAGACCCTGTCTTAGGAAAAAAAAATTAGATATGATCTTGGTAAATACTATAATTTCACCTGATGTAACTGTAATAGCAACAATTATATGATTGGCTGGTCTTTTAAAATAACCTGTGATTTGGGGAAGACATTTATTTTACAGGTTTTTTCCTGTCCCTATCCTCATTTCAAATTTTTGTTTGGTAAGAAAGAAGGAAGTTTGGGAAAGGGGGAAAATAAAAAGGGCAAGGCCGAAGAGGGGAAAGGAACAGAGTTGTCATCCTATGTTAAGAAAGATTCTCCTCGCCCCCTCCTCAGGTTCTTTTTCTTTCTTTTTGAAGAGTGCTTTGTCTCTTGGGAAGTTCCACTCTGGTTTCACCTATTCTCTGTATCTGCTCTATCCCCCAGGACTTCTATTCTACAGTCCCTGTTTCTAGTCTGACAGTCCTACAAGCCAAAGGGCAGAAAGGAATCTTTCCTGTAAACATCCTCTGGGCCACTCCCGGAAAAGGTGACCAGCAACCACTGTTTCCTGTCTTTATTCTGATTCTTGGAGCAAATAATACAATTTTCTATTCCTCTAAGATTTCTCGGGGCCAACAGGAGAACAGAACTGAAAATGTCATAGGACTGAAAATATCCTCCTATTGAGGATGCTGCTTTCTTTAGGTTCAGATTCTCCGCTTTAAAAACTCATTCTCACCCCTGGCTTCCATATAGATACTGGGGATATGCACTGTGCCTGGCACTTAGGAAATGCTGCTAACTGATGCCCACCTCCTTAGAGAGGTGCTGCCATTAACCCAAAGACGATGCCTCCCTAGTTTCATGTCCCCCTTCCACACTGCCCAGGGTTTTCTGTCTTGATTTCCTTATTTCTGACTGCAGTGCCATTATCACCCAGCTGGTCAAATCCCAAGGTCACCATGCCCACCCTTTCCTTCCCTCAGACCTCATTCATCACCAAGTACCATGTGTTTTCCTTCCCATTCATGCCCAAACTCATTCTCTGTTTTCCATTTTCTTTGCTGATACTTTGTTCAAGGCCCTGCTCATTTTGGGTCTGGGACATTACAATTGCTTCCTGGCTGGGTTCCCTGCCTTTAGAGTCCCTCCCTGCTGAAGGTGGATTTGTCAGGTAGCTAATAAATCTTAAGCTGCAGGACAGATGCTTGTACTTAATTTTGTATCTTGTGACTTCATATTCTCGATCTGCCCCAACCCCCTATCCATTTTGCATTCAGCTGCCAGACTAATCCTTTTTACAATAGGTTTTATTTTTTGAGCAGTTTTAGGTTCACAGCAATACTGGGCAGAAAGTACAAAGAGTTCCTGTGTGTCTCCGGCCCCCAGACACACACAGCCTCTCCGATTATCAGCATCCTGCATCAGTACATTTGTTTCAGTCAATGAACCTACATTGACACCTCATTATCTCCAGAGTCCGTAGTTTACATTGAGTTTAAGCTTTTGAAAATACTATTCTTTTAACTGGGCATGATGGCTCCTGCCTGTACTCTCAGTACTTTGGGAGGCTGAGGCGAGTGGATCACGTGATATCAGGAGTTTGAGACCAGCCTGACCAACATGGTAAAACTCCATCTCTACTAAAAATACAAAAAGTAGCCAGGTGTGGTGGTGGGTGCCTGTAATCCCAGCTACTTGAGAGGCTGAGGCAGAAGAATGTCTTGAGCCCAGGAGGCAGAGGTGCAGTGAGCCAAGATTGTGCCATTGCACTCCAGCCTGGGCAATAGAGAAAAACTCCGTCTCAAAAAAAATTTTTTTTAATTAAAAAAAAATACTATTCTTTTATATCAGTAGTCTGCTTTAAAACTTAAAATGCTGACCATCAGGAAATATTTCCGAATTCAAGGAAAAAATTAAAAACATAAAATAAAATTTTGCCCATATCTCCAAAGTCTTGGATATTCAAGGCTTTCCATGATCTTCCCCAACTTTCAACCTGATTTCTCAAGAGTCATCTGTGCATGCCCTTCACAGGGGTTGCTCTTCACCAACTCCCGCCTGCCATCCCCATTGTCACATCCATGGCTTTGCTACACATAAAATCTGATTAAATTCAACTCCACAAAAATGTGCCATGAGCTAATCTAGCATGTCTATCTGCTTCCATTCTGACCATGACAAACCCACCCAGTTTACCATGCCAGTCCATAAGCCCCTCCTGGCTGCAGTCCTGTTTGCCTCAATAGCAGCAGTTTGTAGCTTGAGCGGGTTGAAGTGGACCAGTATGACTTTTAAAAACAATAATAAAGTACAACATCTATTGTCAATTTTTTATTCTGCCAAATAAGAACTTTAAAAAACCCACCATCACAGTATCTTCTTTTAAAAAAGACATTTACTTATCAAAAAGCATGAAGCGAGTAATATCAGAACTGGGAGTTCTTTAACTGTAATTCACTTAGCTTTAGGAAGAAAATACATTTTTTTTTTAAATTGTAGGACTGTCTGAGTTAGTGAAAACTGTTCAGACGGGCATTTGGGAGTGATTCTACAGCGCTCTGATCTCCACCACCTGTTTCGCATTTAATCACAAGCTGCCTTGGGGCACATTTTGCATTGCTGACTCTCTATTTAACTTTTTCTGCACATATGTTATTTCCCCAACTGGAAGGTAAGCTTTATAAGGAATCTGTAAAAGAACTACACTCTTAACTCTCCAGAAAGGCTTTGCACATGGAAAATGTTCAATACATATTTGTTGAATGAATGAATCAACCTTTTCTAAGCCTGTGCTAACCAATAAATCTCCTCTTAATGGGATCTGAGCACCTCATCCTGAGGCAATGTCTCTCAACAGACTTCTTTAAAATGAGTTATCCGGTACAAATTGCTTTAGAGTGAAGCCTAAAAATAAGAATTTTTTAAACCCGATGTGAAAAGTAAACAGTTTTTTCCTCAGGGCAGTAGCAAGCCCCAACAAGGAGAATCAAGACACAAACACACTTCTGTAATTTAATTGATCCTAGTTATTTTGGGCTTTGTGGGTAGGCATGCACACAGTGCGTGCTTCTGGCTTGACTTGACTGGATAGGGTGGTTGGCATTCTTTCTGGGGCTCTCACCCCTGTGCCTAAATCCTCCACAATAACCATGTTGTGTCTTTCCCTGTCTCTACTCAGGTAACTTGGAAGGAAAGGTTAGGAAGCAGCTTAACATCTGGCTAGCCAAGTCTTGGTTTTAGATTCCAGGGTTGACACACAGCAATTCAGAAAAGTGTCTTTTGGATTTAAAATGTTGTTTTCATTCAGGATCTAGAGTTATCTTCAAAAAATATAAATGAGATAAGGCCACATCCTTGCTTAAAACATTCATCAACTTTCAATTCAATTCCATTCAACGGCTATTGATTGAAGACCTACTGAATGCCGGGCGCTGTTTTAGATGTTGGGGATATGTCAGTAAACAAAGCAGACAACATTTTCTGCCTTCCCGAAGCTTAGAGGGAGGTAGGAGTAAGTGGGGGAGACAAACAAGAAACATAATGAATAAATAACATATCATTTCTGTGTTAGAAGGTAATAGATGCAATGGAAACTAATTGGAGCAAGGGGGTGTTGCAATTGAGACAGGACTGAAGGGGAGGCCTCGTTGAGAAGGTGGGTGTAGCAAAGGCCTGGAGGAGGTGAAAGGTATGGCCATGAGACCATTTGGGAGAAGAGGAAATGCCTTCCACATCATGACCTCACCCAGAGCCCTCTCACCCCATGGGCCTCCCACACAGATCTCCAGCTGCCCCGGCAGTGTCCGCCCCACCTCCGGGCTTCGCACTCTGTTTCATCCTCAGTATTGTATTCTCCTTCTTTGTTTCTTGACCAACCCTTCATCCTTCAAATCTCAATCTAAATGTTACCTCGTCAGGTGGGCTTTTTTTCTTTTTTTTGCTGCCCCTGTCCATCGTAACTTAGATGCCCTCCCAAAATTATACTTAGAGCTCTCCCTTCAGATACTTAATAAATACTGTTTGAATGAATGAGCAAAGAAAGGGGCTCAAAGCAGGCATTGAGGACAGGGATTCTGACTAACTGATTTATCCCCAGTGCTGGGCACATTGCTGAATGTCTTTAGTAGACTTTATCTGCATAAATAAGCTCCATTATCAAGGATAAATAGAAGCTCCATTATCATGTTATGTCCTCGTTAAATTTAAGTGTAATAATATAGTATTATTTTATCATTTAGTATTTATTTTAGTGTTCCTCAAAAGGGACACTGATGTCATGAATGACACTTAAGATTTTTTAAAGGGGGGTAAAGCATTAAATTGTGTTATGGAGAATGAATTCCCTTCCTCCTTCACTTTTTCAGATGAAACAGGCCTTGCTTCATCGTCCTTCCAGATGAAGCAGGACTTGGTTTCAGTCCTTGGCCCAAATGGGTCCTTTTAAGGAACATTTCCCGTCCAGTGATGGTGCCTTCCTATCTGAGATCAGCATGTCCTTCAGTTTACTCTGCCACTCGGTCAAATGAATTAAAACTAGATTTGTCCTGAGGGTTTGTTCATTAAGGTGTCATTGTATATCAAATTCCTAGTTATCTGGGATAATTAAAACATCCTTAATTTTTTCCCAAATTTATTTATACTTTTGGGAGTATCCCCTTATAGGGTTCGGGACACACTACCCCAAAATATGGCATCTTGGCACTTCAGAAAACCCCAGAAGCAGGAAGTTTACGTTCACCTTCCCCTCACCCTTCTCCTAGAAGCAGGCTTTTTCCAGAGGTGCCCACCCTATAGCCAGGGGAAAGGAACGCCCCTATCTTTGAAGACACGGAGACACAGAGAAGAATCTGAACAAACAAGCCTTGCTAAGTTCCCCCCAGTTTATTAGCATTAGATCATGCAGCCTTTGTCTAATCATCTCCACAATCATCCACTTATTCATCAAACTTAGCATAAAAATGCACAGGTTTCTCTGTCTCTTTGGATCTTCATTTCCGAAGCTATGCCGTATACAACTTATATATTAAATAAATTTATATGCTTTTCTTTTGTTAATCTGTCTTTTGTTATAGATGCCTCAGCCATGAACCCAGTGATGGGTGAGAAATTCTTCCTTCCTTACACTCCAAAGGTGTATTTTTATTGCTATTTGCTAAGGAAATGCCATAAGAATGATATAACGATTTCAAATTGCCACCTCATTCGACATGCATTTTAGGTAACATAAAAATCATGCAATATGATTGAAACAAAAGAAATTAATTAGAACAAAGAGAAAAATACAAGCAAGGCAGTAAAGTGAAACAAGAAATAAAACCACTCACTACATGGAAATTCCAACCGTAAAGACTCATGTAGTTTCTAACGGGGATCATAAATTTAGCTCTGAGCAATGAAGAAAACAGACCAGTTATAGGATTCATGAGGATTCATGATGTTTTATAAGATACATACCAAGGGCTCTGGAGCCTTGAGACCTGAAAGACGTTTCTCCCATGTCTTCAAAAGGGACACTGATGTCATGAATAACACTTAAAGTAGATGAGTTTCCAATAGCTGATTTTTATAGTGTCAATCAAGGAGCCTTTAACTTAGGGCCTAATGCCTAAATGAGGTTCATTAAAATTCAGTTCTCTGAAGGAATGACATGATGCAGTTCAGAAATGAAGTTCTTTAATTATCTGACTTGATCCACAGATAAAGTTTAAAATATCTAAAAGAAGGCCAAGTGTGGTGGCTTACACTTGTAATGCCAGCACTTTGGGAGGTCAAGGTGGGAAAATTACTTGAACTCAGGAATTTAAGACCAGCCTGGGCAACATAGGGAGACCTTCTCTCTATGAAAAACATAAAAATTAGCTGGGCATGGTGGCTCATGCCTGTGGTCCCAGCTACTCAGGAGGCTGAGATAGGAGGATTGCATGAGCCCAAGAGGCTGAGGCTGCAGTGAGCTGTGATCACCGCCACTTCACTCCAGCCTGAGAGACACAGCGAGACTCCAAAAAGAAAGAAAGAAAGAAAGAAAGAGAGGAAGGAAGGAAGGAAGGAAGGAAGGAAGGAAGGAAGGGAGGGAGGGAGGGAGGGAGGGAGGGAGGAAGAAAGGAAGGAAGGAGGAAGAAAGGAGGGAAGGAAGGAAGGGAAAGAAAAGATGGACTGTATCTCTCCCTAAATGTTGTCTTCTGCAGTCAAACTTCCATAAGAATTAAGCAACAGAGAAGTCAAGGATAAATCGCCTGGCAGGTACCTAACAGCTGAAACTCTATATATCTGATTAGATGCAGATCTACACCTAAGAACTTGGCATCCACTTGTGAAAGTGAAGGTTCCTAACCAGGCCAGGTGCTTGTATAGATCTATATCCTCAAAGAGGCAGACTATGGTGTACCATTGGTAGCAGTCAGATTTCCTTCAGGAAATAGTTCATGTTTGCTGTAACATGACAACAAATGAACAGCCAAGGCCCCGTGGAGTGGCCATGGTGTGGGACATAGATAACAACCCTCCCACCAACATTAGATACTGCACAGTTAGTTTTCTGTTATCCTGTTTTGGTTTTTCATGTATACCTCCCCACTCATTAGAGTAGTTAATTGAGAATTGACTGTTAAAAATGAAATCAACCTGCAGAGAAAAAGTCATGTTGGATTAATCTCTGGGGCCCTAGGCTGTTGGCTTCATGTTTAATTTGGATGCTTCCCAATCCAGTCTTGTGTAGGTCACCCCATATAGCTTCCTCCATCAGCAGGATGATTTTGTGTTTTAGAAAACATGTACACTTGGTAAACTGTCAAAGTGAGTTGTACGTGAGGTATGTGTTACTCAGAGGGAGAAAATATTTTCAGCACTACTTGAAGTCTTTATACCTGACAATGCATTAAGAATTCAACACAGTAATCTTATTGTTTTAGCTGTTGCTTTTACCATTACTCATGCAGCATGACTGGGAAAAAAAAAAAATTAATGATCCCCCCACCCCCACAGTGTTTGGTTTGTGTGTGAGTTTTAAAAAAAATCTTTTGGTTTGGGATGAATGCGTCGAACAATCCACCATCTGGTGTACAAATATTTTTATAGACACGGTTCCAAATACCAGAAAATCACTGCCATGGCTCAGGTTCTGTGAATCTTTTTCTGAGGCAGACTTTTTATTAAATGTGATTATTCTTGAACTATGAGACTCTCTGCAGGAGCATTAAGATTTAGCCTTGAAAACAAAACTCTTCATGTTGACCAGTATTTTTAAAAAGATGGAATGAACTCTCCCCAGAGCTAATTTCAAGGAGGACAAAAAAGAATTTTGTTTTTGTATTTGCTTTTTTGTTTACATACTAATCGTATACAAACTGAATCAGTGACAACTTCTGTTACATTCCTGCTGTAATCCTGGCTGGTGGAAGAAGATAAGATACCAGTAAGCTCTGTGGGCATCAAGTTTCAGCCCTGTCAGGTGTAATCAGAACTCTGTTCTTAAAGCGAAGGCCTCCACTCCACCTCCTCAGGCAGAGGACACTTCATTCCCCAGCCCCAGGCACTAAGAAGAAAAGGAAGGATCCCTCCCACAAGAGCAAAATAAAACAAAATAGCATCACTGGGTTTGTGTGTTCCCTTTAACTCTTTATGCCCTGGAATTAATGCAAAGTGGTCTGTATTTAATATCGAATTCCCTCCTCTCAGGTAATGACAAGAGATTTTTAGAAGTCACGGATTGTAGTTTTAAAAAATTAAGATTCCCTGTTACCCAATGTAAAGAAGATGGATGAGTCTGTGCATTTGATGGGATTCCTAGGTAGGTCAGCACCATGTCATGAAGACGTTTTCTGAGCTAGTGGTTTTGCTCAAAACGTCACTCAAACTTTTAAAGCATGGAGAAAAATTACTTGTCAGTGAACGTACTACTCAGAGCAAATTAGAATTTGCATTGCTGGATTTCCTTTCAAAGTTAAAGACAAGGGTAAACAGAACCAAAACCCTGTTTGGGGGAAGGTAGTGATCTGGGGAGAGAATGATGGCCTATCGTGGGAGCTTCCAGCTTTGCTGGTGGAACTCATTGGAATGGCCCTGAAAATCATCACAAGCTCAGACATAGTTCTTTTTTGGCAAAACTATCCTAAAATGACTGGACTCTGATGCAGCTGCCTCGGGAGGAGTGGGAGAAGAGTCCCACTTCAGCAATCAGCAAACTAAGGTACCGTGGAAATTGAGCAGCCGGGCCAGGGTCACCAAAACTCAGTGGTGAGAAGGAGATCGGCCCAAAAGAGCTGAGGAAGTGTAAAGTGCGGCGATAAGGCGATTAACTTGAGGAAATTAAAACCCTGTAGTGTGGGAAAGAACAATTAGCTAAGACAGAGGGGCAGGAAGGAATACAGAATGAATTACAATCAGAGGAAACTAGCCAGCAACAAAAGAGATGAACTGGCGGGGGCGGGGCGAGAGGGACGGGAGAAGTGACTTAAGAATGCTGGCTTCTCCGAGTTCCATTCCTTCCTTATTGTTAGGTCCCGTCGCCGCGCTCATAATTTAACCCTTTCATGCCTTGGAGTGTCTAACTCCAAGGCAGCTATCTTTATTCATGAAGCTCTTTGAGATTGTGCCACGAATATGATGAATTCCAGATAAGAATGATTGCATAATTAGTTAGAAAAAGCTAACCTTCCTAAAAAGACAGAAGGTTAAGCTTCTATAAATTAGCAAAATATTTCCATCAGAAACGTGAGAAGAAACACGTAAAGCACCAGTATCAGCAAGTGCGGATGGTTTAAGACCAAGAAGAAAGTGTTCATGAAAATGAAATAGTTTAAAGGAAAACATGTAAAAGTGTTTAAAAACAATTTTGATGACTATTGAGATGACTGCAGGGGATGAAATGTCCTATAACTAATAGAACATGATAGAAAAAAGTATGACTGTTTTACAACAATAAGAATTTGCTTATTTTAAAAATCTATGAGTTTGTCACACATGATTTTTGGGCACAAGAGAAGATGTGCTATAAGCCCCAAATTAAATTGTCTCTTACTTCATTCCTAAAAATCAACAGGCAAAAAGCTAAGATCTTCTTTAACCAACCAAGATACTAAAATCATGGAGAGAAAGGCAAAAAAAGATAGATCACAGCGGCAAAGAGTCATTCAAAAGAAGGGGGAGAGTAGATTACGTAGAATGAAGTGGAATCAAGATGCTAAGTAGGATGAGAAACAGAAGATACTATTACAAAGGGTTGATTGAGGAAACAAAGTGGGTAATAAGGCAAATTAAAGATTCTTATGAATCCTGTGTCCAGGAAATGAATTAACTGCTCAGACTAATAAATGAAGAAGCGTCACACAGAACAGAATGATTAAGTCACCATGGGAAAATGGAAGCCTCCTGGTTTATAAAGTCAGCACACTTAAAAAGAAGAAAAGGGTGGGGGCATTTGAAACAAAACTAAGAGGCTTTAAAAGTGAACTGAAAAAAAATGTGAAGTAGACAGTGATGGAAGACAGCCTTAGAAAATGCCTCAATGATACAAGATTCTTTAAATATCTTAAAGTGATTGTGGATAAGGAGGAGCATCCAAGAACTTGAAACATTAAACTCAGTTTTATTTTAGTTTATTTAGTTTAAGTTTTTGGTCTTGCCTCCATGAGTCCAATAAAATGTACCAGAAGTGGAAACAGTGTCAGAGAGAGATAAATCAAGAGCAATGAGGAATTCCCTTCCAATAAATTAAGATAATTCAAGAAAAGACAACTCCTGAGTGGGAAGAAAAAGCTGCAGAGATTAATACTGCCTTCAGGCAGCATTTGGATGACTCCTAGGAATCACAGAGATCCTGGGGAAAACAGAGCCAAGTAAATCTACTACCTTTAAAAAAAAAAAATGGACTAAGGAGGAAGCAGAAAATTGCTAGCCTTGCAACTTGGGAGCAATTGAAATATTTAAAGTATAAATAAAGCAATCAAGGTGGAATTACCAAATACCTAGAAATATATGAGTTCAGCAGATGAAACAATCAAACTTTAGGGAAAGTGACCTCTTGAATAAAATTCTTATAGAATTTTTTAGACTTTTGAATTTTGGCCACTATACTAGAATTTGTAGAGAAGATAAATAAATGGACATCTATTAGCAACATCATCATATTCTGCAAATGGCATTTGTTAACCAACATCATAGACTACAGACTGATAAGGAAGGATTGGGGCAGATTAAACAGTCCTCATGCCCTTGAGATGCTGACATCAGCATAGATGCAAAAGTACCCATAAGCTTGGGCATCCAATGACTGGAAAGCTAGTGGCGTCTGTCACACATGCATTGTATAGTTGCAATGCATTGTATGCATGAACAAGAGAATCTCGATCTCAGATTCATTTCAACAAATAAGTCACCACAGAAATAGGACCTATGAGGAAATCCTTAAAGAGGAGTTGGAATGCATGGTTTGCTGGGCAGGCAGGATATTTCTGATACAGGAAGAGCCTCTGAGAAAGCCCACAGCCAGGAGTGGGAAATGAGGCTGAGGAGTCATGAACAGGGCTGAGAGAGCATAATATTTGTAAGAAGTGTTGGGAAAAGATTAGGTAGCCTAGAGTAGGAGACAGATTTGAGCCTGGGCTTTGGAGTGAGACAGCCTGTTTGAAGCCTAGCTCCATAGTGGTATAATCTTCCCCCTGCCCACCCCCACCACAACCTCTCTGTACGTTGGTCTCTTCATTTCAAAGTTGGAATTTTAATAAACTTACCTTAAGGATTGTGCTAAGAGTTAAGTGAGATGTTCTATGTTCAAGCACTCAGACAAATCAGAACTCCAATATTAGCTGTTGCTGTGAATGAATTGTACACTAAGAATGAGAACACCTGCCTTCCTAACTTCCTTGGGGTCATCTCCGTCACCTTTCTGCTGCCTTTTCAAACCTTTTACACTTAGATTCTAAATTTCTATACAAATAGTGCAGAAAATTTATGTAATAGGCCTAAAAACATTAATTTTAAAGATAGAATTTTTCATAGAGAGGACTATCCTTTGTTTAGCAAGAGACCAAAGCTAACTTACTTTGAAAGTATCAAGAATTGAAAGCTATTACATGCCTGTAATCCCCACACTTTGGGAGGCCAAGGTGACCAGATCACTTGAGACCAGGAGTTTGAGACCGGCTGGCCAACATGGTGAAACCTCGTCTCTTCTAAATCTACAAAAATTAGCCATAAATGTTGGTGCATGCCTATAATCCCAGACTACTCCGGAATCTGAGGCATAAGAATTGCTTGAACCCCAGTGGCAAAGGTTGTAGTGAGCAAAGATCACACTACTATATTCCAGCCTGGGTGACAGAGGGAGACTTTGTTTCAAAAAATGAAAAAAATAAAAAATAAAATAGAATTGAAGCCTGAATAAAAAAAGAATGAGATCATGTCCTCTGCAGAAACATGGAACTGGAAACCATCATCCTCAGTAAACTAATGCAGAAACAGAAAAACAAATCTTGCATGTTGTCACTTATAAGTAGGAGCTAAATGATGAGAACTCATGGACACAAAGAAGAGAACAACAGACACTGGGCCTCCCTGAGGGTAGAAGGTAGGAAGAGGAAGAAGATGAACAAAAATTGTTGGCCAGGCACAGTGGCTCATGCCTGTAATCCCAACACTTTGGGAAGCCAAGGTGGGCAGATCACAAGGTCAAGAGTTCAAGACCAGCCTGGCCAACATGGTGAAACCCCTTCTCTGTTAAAAATACAAAAATTAGCTGGGTGTGGTGGCACACATCTGTAATTCCAGCTACTTGGGAGGCTGAGGCAGGAGAATCGCTTGAACCCAGGAGATGGAGGTTGCAGTGACCCTAGATTACACCACTGCACTCCAGCCTGAGTGACAAAGCAAGACTTCATCTC